>NC_061063.1:105000-112500 GCF_021917145.1 Hypomesus transpacificus
AACACGATGGAAGAAACTAGAGAACCAAGAAAGAGGAGAGGAGAGAGAAAAATACAACAACAATGTTAACAGAGAGGTGATCAGCCTTTTGGCTGGCAGGGTTGGTTTCCATGACGATCCCTAGCCCTCATGAGAGACAAACGGAGGAGGGCACAAACTGAGGCTGAGTTTTCCCTTGCCTTCTCTGAGGGTTTAAGTTGTTTATCGTTACTGATCTGGGGGTAACTGGGAAGTCCTTTGTGATGTTGCTTGTAAGAAACGTTTTATAATGTTGTTAGGAGTTTGATCTGGAGAGAACTGGTTCTGATCAAAACCATGAAATGCCTGTTGACAAGTGTGTAATCAATAACAATGTGAGGTAGTCTGAGTCTCTTTCCATTCTCTCATTCAGTAAAATACATATTGTTGATTTATGATAAGAGAGGTGGGTGTCAATCTGTTTTATACAGTTTATGTTCTTTCAACCAAGCACTGTACTTCCAATTTGATACGTCCTGTGCTGTTTAGTTCCAATGGAACTAGTCTCGGCTTTTATCATATTAGATAACGGTTAATATGAGAAGAGATTGTATGAAAAACACTTCAGTTTCATTTGATAAGCAAATAGCTGACACGAGCACAATCTGAGCTCCGGTAAATAAATGTAATACATCGTCCTTATCTTATCACCTCTGTTTGCATTGAGAGGGAAATAAACCTCCACGTTTTCCAACTGCCTACTACGTTTCCAAATAAATGTTTCTCTACACATCTTCAGTTATCTGTCGTATAGGCCAATTAGTTGTGTTGTTACAACAGAAAAATTACTGTAAAAATGCTTTAATGCTTTAATTACGTTTACTGCTTTAATTTATCTTGTTTATTCAGACTACATAAGATTAGTGAGCATTTATATATTCTGCAAACATTTCAACACCATTACAATATAATAAATATCTTCTTGATCAACTTACACGAAGCAACGATGATTGTGAGCTGATCGGATCTGAGCGAAGGAGCAGTGGTATTGCCGGTGGACATTTCTGGTGAATTCTGTCGTACCCTTCAGCCTTTGACAAAAACTCTGTTCTGTTATTGAGAAGTGAGAAGTAGTAGCCTATGTTGCGCCGTTATTCCCTGTCCCGTTACCGTCACAGCGAGACATGCGAGTGCAGAGTGCTTCGTCCGAAAGTCGGATCTGACTATCTCGACGAACATGCCTCAGTATTTGAGTTCTGACGCTGTGTCACTCGCTGTCGCTCTCTCCAATCCCGTGACGTTGCCGCTGGGGACACCAGAAATTGAAGACAAACGAGTGTAGTCACCAAATGGTTAACTTGTCATGCATAGCCTACTATTCTGGTCACGTCGGCCCGGCCTCTAGCACCGCTTTAACTTAGCAAGTTTTACATCCCAGCTAGCAGTAGACTAGTACTTACTTTTAAGCAAAAACAAAAAATCCAGGTGATTCAATAGACTAGTTTTACGAAGTAAATATTTCAACAGACTTTGGTCTTTCTCTGATTAACTGGGACTCCTATCGAACACACCAGCTAAATCCCAAAATGTGTAAAGGCGATAACTTTGTAAAATGATTGTCTTCGTTGATGGGAATCCCGATGCTCCAGGTCTTTGCATTTCTCGGTGGAGTCGCTGGTTACCTTGGAGACGCCCAGGACTGCAACAAGAGGAGATAGTTCCACCTGCTGGTCGAAAATAAAACTGCAGCACCGTTTTACCGAGGGATTTTATAGTCCCTCGGTAAAACGGTTTCTCTCATGGTTTCGCCGTGTGACACATGCATTTCAACCATTTCTCAAAATAGGTTTTAGATGTGTCTTGTTTCATGATTGTGTTTCATGATTGAACGTCTCATGACTGAAAGTCTCATGATAAAAAAAGGGGGGGGGACTTTTAAACGGTACTGCTATGCTGTTTTACAACAATAGGCCTATACATTGAGCTGCATTCGTTCATTCGTTTGTATGAAGGCTTTACTACAACAGGAAACCGACGCAACAGGGCAGAAACTTGCACCTGAAGCAACGGGCAGCGTAACTTTGCGTGCGCGCTCATATCAGAAATCTCTTTCGCACACGCGCTAACGTAAGAGGCGAGTCGAAAAAATGGTGGCCAGCGTCCGGGTACTGAAGCTCCTCCGACGATACAAACTAGCGATTGCCGCCGCGTTAACGCTTCTGCTGATTCAAGGACTAGTCTCCTGGAGCCTGAGTCTTGAAGAGAGCGACGCAGAGGTGAGAGTAAAGGTGTGATCGCCATGTTTACAATACGTTTAGGGTCTGTGACGAGCTAAACATAAGCTATTTAGCGTTGCTTCTGTGGATATTACTTCAGTTTAGTTGTGGGCGCCTGCCGGGGTACGGATGAAAGGCAACTTGTGCTTTCATTATTTGTTTGCAACTGCGTTTTCCTTTCTGAAATTGCCACGCACACGTCAAAACATGGTCTTTAAATAATTAGTTGATGTATAGTTCGCGTAATTTTACTGATGATTACACAGATTGTTGTGACTTGCTGGAGATCCTTGGAAGATGTTGGCCAGTTGAGTCCAGCTGGAGACTCAAAACGAGCAAACCCAGTAGCACTTATCTGGCTCGTCTTCTGTCAGCAAATTCATATGGCCAGCTAAGCTAGCGTTGCCAAAAAGCATGTCTGATGGATGTTGTTGTAGTTATCCAGTCGCGTTTGTGTGCGTTATAAGTATACTATCTCGCTTGGTTGAGCTTTCTCGTCATTTGACTACAGCAAGCCAATCAAAGTGAAGCCAAGACGAGCCAGTTGTGATATTGTCAGTTGCTTCACATGTCGATATTGGTTGCTGCCAAATTAGGATAATTGTCATCTGTATCGTTCCCTAGCTTTTCGGGTTTGGCTTTTCACATCGGAATTCAGCTCAATTCAAAGTCGAGTGTGAGACTCTCTCGAAGTGAATGGGAAAAGTACAGAACTGCATGCAATATCTGGAATCCGAGACTGGCGCTTATTGGAAGTATAGTTGTCAAGACTTGCGGGGTAACGTCAATTTCTGACAGCCGACGAGTTCAAGCGAGCATGAGGAATGTGACTAGGGTCTAGTTTACCCCGGCCCATTCCTACTCAATGCTCGGTAGTCTTGAGCCAGAAGTCTCTACGGTCTCGCTGTGCTGATAATATGAATCTCCATTCATTAGTGTTCAGTGTTAGGTCACGTGTTAGTCTTGTTGGCATGAAAGCAGTCTATTACCATGTTCTCATGTCAAATTATGTTATTTCTACAATCCAGCCAGTCCTACATATTACCAACCAGCTAGCAACCACAAACAAGAATGTCTTTGAGTAAAAAGAATAAAAGGAACTTAATTTGTCAATTTCCACCATCCACTACTGCTACATCATATTTTAGAGGTTTTGCGAGTTTTAGTAATCTGATTCTATGTTCATGTTCTGCTATGTAAGTAAGCTGCAGCCAACAAACTCCATGGTAACTGAGAGTGTTCCTCTGTGGTTGCTGGGTGTGTGTGTGTGTGTGTGTGTAGACAGGTGGCAAATAGTACACCAGAGCAGATGTGTCTCCCTGGGAGATGCTGCAGAGAAGGAAAGAAGAAAGGAGGACCCCCTTCCTAGCTGAGTCCCTGTGACAGCCTGTAGGCCTGCAGTCACCTCAGCCCAGCATCTGATCCAGCAGTGTCAAGCTCCACACACAGGGATGCAGTGAATCGGATTCTGGCAGAGCAGTTAGCTGGTGTTCTGATGCAGGCTGACTAGCTGGCATGTAGAACACCACTGTCTCTAGCCTGGCAGTGTTGTGACTAGAACCAGGTGGCTTAATGACTAGAACCAGGTGGCTTAATGACCAGAACCAGGTGGCTTAATGACTAGAACCAGGTGGCTTAATGACTAGAACCAGGTGGCTTAATGACTGGCTTCTAGACTTGGCCTCCAAGACTGTCTCATCTGCTTGACTTTAATGTGATGAACTACATCATCTCTGGGGGCAGGGCCCTCCTTTCAACCAGATAAACTACAAAAGCCATCATGCAATTTCCTGTCAGCCCTGACTTGATCCGTAAACAGGAAATGGGACCTTCCTCCTCCTCCGAGGAAGTGATGTCCACGTTTTGACTTCTGTTGAGATCTTCCTGTTCCTGTGTGTGCAAAGCAGATGTGCCGACTCAGAGCAGAGGAAATTCGGCTGCATGTTGAAGTGACATAATCTGACTGGAGAGGCAGACTGCCTCTGAACTGAACATGAGAGAGGCACACTGCCTGCCTCTGAACTGAACATGAGAGAGACAGACTGCGTCAGTACTGAACATGAGAGAGACAGACTGCGTCAGTACTGAACATGAGAGAGACAGACTGCGTCAGTACTGAAGGAGCATTAAGGAGAGGTAGAGAATGTGTCTAGGTTTCATTTTAAATGGAGTGTGTGTGTGAGAGGGGGAGAGGTTAGTGTGTGAGAAAATGTGTGTGTGTTCTCTTTTTGTTCAGTGGCGTCATTCTAGCTGTCAGCTCTAATCAGAGGCAGTTAGAACGCGGTGGCCACATGTATCTCATTAATGCCAGTCTGACTGGGACAGGAAGTGGCCAACCCTCTCACTGTTGTTTTTCTGACAAACGCACACACAGTCTGTGCATATTTGAGGGTGCTTATCCACAGTCCAGTGTTCCAGTGTGGTAAGCTGTAACACTGCCATGCCAGAAGTCAAAACAGTTCTGCTATGTTTTTCCTTCCAGTATCCCTTCTCTGTTTTTCTCCCTCTCTCAATCTCTCTCTCAATCTCTCTCTGTCTCTCTGTCTCTCTCTCTCTCTCTCTCTCTCTCTCTCTCTCTCTCTCTCTCTCTCTCTCTCTCCCTCTCTCTCTCTCTGTCTGTCTCTGTCTCTCTGTCTGTCTCTCTCTCTCTCTCTGTCTCTCTCTGTCTCTCTGTCTGTCTCTCTCTCTCTCTGTCTCTCTCTCTCTCTGTCTCTCTCTGTCTCTCTCTGTCTCTCTCTCTCTCTGTCTCTCTCTCTGTCTGCTCCTTCTCTCTCTCTCGGCTCCTTCTCTCCATCTCAAATATTTCAGTAAGAATAGCTGTTTCCCATTTCCTGTCTGTGTCGAACAGTTCTTCTCAAACTGCTTCAGTCAAGCACCACGTGACTCTGGGAGAGTCTGTGTACTCACATGGGGGCGGCTACAGCTCAGTGGTAGGGCGGTACCAGGGTTCAAATCCCCCTGGTATGTCACTTTGGATGACATCCTCTGCAAAGTGAATCCATTTAATCAGTACATCAGTTCTAGGTGGAGGGTAGGAGGAGATGATGGTGAACAAAGTCTTGGCATGTGCCTGTCTAAAACAGTGTGTGTGTGTGTGTGTGACAGAGAGACAGAGAGACAGAGAGACAGAGCGACAGAGAGACAGAGAGACAGAGAGACAGAGAGACAGAGTGTACGTGTGTGTGTGGTTGATTCTCATGCCACACTCTGTGCCTGGGACTTTTCAAAGTTCTTAGGTGAATCACTTCATTGTGCATCTGAATGCCCACGTGTATATCATTTAGTTTATGCCTGTGTGTGTACATGGGTTTGAGTGTGTGTGTGCTTGAGTGTGCATGTTTCCACTAAAGGCTCTGCTATTAATAACACACTGCTGGGTCGACCATGCTGCTGCTGCTGCTGTTGTTGTTATTGTGGTTCTTAGAGGGTGAATTATTTCCTCTTTCCAGAAGTGTCTTCTGTCGTGTGATTGGTCATTTGTCGGTGGTCTCCGTGTGTGGTGCCGTAACATGAGGATTTGATGGGTCTATTTTAACTTCCTGTCTCTCTCTCTTTGTCTCTCTCTCTGTCTCTCTCTGTCTCTCTCTGTTTCTCTCTCTCTCTCTGTCTTTCTCTCTCTGTCTCTCTCTCCCTCCCTCAGAGGAAGACCCGGAGGTCGAAGCTCCCCGATCATAACAGCCAGGACCCAAAGCGCGACGCGGCGTCCTGGGAGCTCCAGAACAGCCTATCAGGACGCAGCGGGGCCCGATGGAACGCTCGGGTGGAGAGGACGGCCGCCAGCGCCCTCCGCCGCGGGGGCACCGCCAAGCGCCGGGGCAAGCCCCCCCCCCCAGGGGCGGGGCAACAACAGCCCCCTGTGGCCCGGGGTGGGGGCGGCGGCGGGGTCAGAGGTCGTGGGCCGCCCCCATGACCCCTCCAGCAGCAGGAACGCCAGCGACCCCCGAGGGGGGGCTGGGGGGCATGCTCTCCCCGGGGAGCCCGGCAGTGTGGAGGGGGCCCCCCAGACCCCCAGCAGTGACTTTGTGCGTAAGTGTGACATCACGGGGAAGGACGCCGTGTCGGCGCTGCACCGGGCCGGCAGCAGAGCCTGTCGGCAGGAGATTGCTGACATCGTCTGTCAGCATCAGGCTGGTCTGCTCATGCCCCAGAGCCTGCCTCAGTTCTGCCCCCAGCACGGTGACAACACACACACACACACACAGACCACACACACACAGACCACACACACACACACACACACACACAGACCACACACACACACACACACACAGACCACACACACACACACACAGACCACACACACACAGACCACACACACACAGACCACACACACACACACACACACACAGACCACACACACACAGACCACACACACACAGACCACACACACACGTATTAACCCCACCCTCTCGCTACCACACTCTGAACATGCTTAATAATTGATATGAACAGTTTAGTTGCTCCTGCATGTTTCATGTGTGCAGAGCAGATGGTTAATATTACATGATGGAGATGCTGGGTGGGGAGCAGCTATGAACACAAATACCTTCATGACGTTGAGCCACGATGTGAAAGATCATGTCACCCACCTTCACTTCAGATGCTGTTCAGTAGAGACCTTGTAAATGGTGTTCAGTAGAGATGATCTTTCTCTCTCTGTCTCTCTCTCTTACTCCTCCATCCCCACCGACCCAGGCCTGTCCATTCCGGTGCAGCAGACAGGGGAGGAGTTAGATAACGACCTGTCTAAAGTAGAGAACCCTGTGAGGATTGCGTTCGTCCTGGTTGTTCACGGGCGTGCCGTACGCCAGCTCAAACGCCTGCTGAAGGCCATTTACCACCGAGACCACTACTACTACATCCATGTGGACAAGGTAGGCCCTAACCCCACCCGGCTCCGCTGCCTCTCACTCGCTATAACCCCACCCGGCTCTGCTGCCCCTCACTCGCTATAACCCCACCCGGCTCTGCTTCACTTTAACTAGAAAATAAATCCAAGCCTTGCATCGGAGCATAGGGTCCGTTTGTTTTTTCTTTCCTCCCTTGCCTCAGGTTTTCTTCCGGAGCTTGTGACTCCTTACCCTCATTTCACACATGGCATACTTGTTTCGGTCCTCTGTTCAGCGCTCCAACTATCTGCACCGGGAGGTGGAGCAGCTGGCCCAGCAGTATTCTAACGTGCGTGCCACGCCCTGGCGCATGGTGACCATCTGGGGCGGAGCCAGCCTGCTGAAGGCTTATCTGAGGAGTATGCAGGATCTGCTGC
>NC_061063.1:115000-125614 GCF_021917145.1 Hypomesus transpacificus
TACCCCCTGTCCGTGCACGTGTACTTCTTTGACGACCGTTTCCAGGGTTACCTGGTGCGTCAGGAGGTGCAGGCGGTGGAGTCGGAGGTCAGAGAAGTGCTGGAGGTGTGGGCCGTTCCCCAGGCAACGCTGCTGCTTGACAACAACCTCAGGGAGTTTGAGAGACTGAAGATCCTGGAGGTGAGAAGCAGACAACACACACTGCTCTGACCGTCAGTTGAAGGTTTGGTTGTGGTGTGTGTAGACTGCAGGGATGCAGTCAGTCACACAATCAGCACATGGACCAGTCTTTATTTCAACAGCATATGCCATACAATCCTATACCAGGAGACAATGAAATGCAACACCAGAAAAGTAGCTTTAAAAATAAAAAAAAGATGAGGAAAAAGGAATAACAGTTAAATTACTCCTAACACTTCTCCTCATCTTATCTCTCATCTCACCTCTCCTCACCTCTCCTCTCTCCTCACCTCATATCTCATCTCACCTCTCCTCACCTCTCCTCAACTCATATCTCACCTCTCCTCTCTCCTCACCTCTCTCCTCACCTCTCCTCATATCTCATCTCACCTCTCCTCACCTCTCCTCAACTCATATCTCATCTCACTTCTCCTCTCTCCTCACCTCTCCTCACCTCATATCTCATCTCACCTCTCCTCTCTCTTCACCTCTCTCCTCTCCTCACCTCATATATCATCTCACCTCTCCTCACCTCATATCTCATCTCACCTCTCCTCTCATATCTCATCTCTCCTCATCTCATATTTCCTCTCATCTCTCTCTCCTTCTGTCTGATCTCCGTCCGTCCATCTCTCCAGATCGGTACCGAGTGGGACCCCAAGGAGAGAATCTTCCGGAACTTCGGCGGCATCGTGGGCCCCCTGGATGAGCCGGTGGCGGTGCAGAAGTGGGCGCGAGGCCCCAACCTCACAGCCACCATCGTGTGGATCGACCCGGCGCACGTGGTGGCGGCCTCCTACGACGTGAGCGTGGACGTGGACGCAGAGTACACGCAGTACAAGCCGCCGCTGCAGCGCCCCCTGCGGCCCGGAGGGTGGACGGTGCGCGTGCTCAGACAGTGGGAGCGAGTGGCAGAGACCCGCTTCCTGGTCATGCCCCTGGCCTTCAGGGGGAGGGAGCCTCTACGAGGAGGTGAGGCTGGGAAGGAGGGGGGGATGGGGTGAGGAGGGGCGGGGCGGGGGTGGGCAGCTGGGAGGAGTGGGAGGGAATGGTGGTGAGGGCTTGAAAAGATAAGGCTGGGATGGTTCATGCTCTGAATTTATAATCCTCTTTCCCTTTCCCTACCTCTCTATTTCTATCTTCCTCCTCCTCTCTGCTCCCTCCCTCCCTCTCTCTCCCTCTCTCTCTCTCTCTCTCTCTCTCTCTCTCTCTCTCTCTCTCTCCCCCTCTCTCCCTCCCTCCCTCCCTCAGAAGAGGACAGCTGGCTCCACCAGGGCCCTCCTGGTAACCTGTACCTGGACCAAGGCTTCCAGCAGCTGAGCTCCATCCTCCACCTCCCCCCCCAGGAGCCCGCGCTCCACGAGGCCCAGCGCCGGGCCCTGCTGGTGGGCAAGTCCCTGGAGGTGTGGGTGGACTCCTCCGTGGGGGCCTTCTGGGCAGTGGGGGGCCTGTGTGCCCCCCAGCCCTCGTCGCTGTGCCCCGCTCTGGGCCTCTGCTCCAAGGCCTCCTGGAGCTCGCTGTCCCCCGACCCCAAGTCTGAACTGGGCCCCGTCAAGGCTGACGGACGGATCAGGTAGCCCCTGGAGAGGGGGGACCAGGTGGTTTAGCCCCCCACCACACACACACACACACTCAGCTGGAAATTTGCACATAAAGACTGTGCCCAAACCGTCCCAGACGGCGCCGTGACTGTGAGGGTGTCGCTCCACTTGTCGTTTTGGATTATTTCTGTCGTCCATTTTTACTATTCCAGTTTGTTTTCACATCGACGCCCCAACGAGGAGCAGGACACGGAGAAGGTCACACCCTCCTTATGGAACATGTTTGAACTTTGAACTCTAGTTTAGTCTGTGCTCCGTTTGGTGTTTGCAAATTGAGTCTCCTTTGCCCCGCCCAACCTCCACTGATGACTGTTAAGAGGAGGAGGAGGAGGAAGAGGAAGAGGAGGGTTCCTCTGAACTAAACAACCATGCTTATTTTGAAGCATGTTTTAAGAGCAAGTAGAAGTGCACTTTACTGTATGGCTGTAAGGTTACTCAAGGGTCAAGGGTTAGCTGGGTTGTCCATTTAGGAGAAGGGTCAAAGGTCAGAGCTAAGATGCCCTTGTCTGGCTGTTCTGTTGTTAGTGAGGAAGAGATGAGGAGAGGAAAGCAGAGAGAGAGAGGTTCCTCCTCTCTAAAGATTGTTTTACTGTGACATATCATTATCATATGAATGTGTGTTTCTGTTTGGGTGTTTTGCTTCATGAACTAGCTCCGACGTTGTTTCAATTTGTCTTCCTGGAGCGAAAGACGGTGTGGCCCAGAACCCCTCCTCCCAGGGTCCTGAGTGAGGGGGGATCCTGGAGCCTGGTCTCATCTAACAAATCACATCATAGAAACGGTATGGCTCGTCTGTGCTCAAGATTCAACCAAACAGCGCGACCAAAAACTGAAAGCAAGGCTGTCTGTCTGGACCCCCAGACTTCCTGTTTTGAGCCCCCAGACTTCCTGTTTGGGCTTGGAGGACATGGGCTCAGAGTCAGACTGGTACCAAGCCTTGTTCTGCACCTCCAACATGGTGTTTCTGGTCAGGTGGGATGTTGTGGTGTTTCTCTGTACAGACAGCTGACAGTTATTTTAAAGTGGATTTTCTTAGATCAAGTGTTTCTTTACAAAACACGAAAGAAAACAAACAAAACACCTCAAGATATTTATAATGAAGACTGATATTATCTTCAGGAATATTATAATAATCTATTTGGCGAACAGTGGCTTATGAATTTAGAATGTTCCACAGTCATTTTTGCCACCACTGTTTTAATGTTAAAAGTAGTTTAACACCCTGCCTTTAGGCTTGCAATCCCTCGTTAAGTCACCTGGTCACCTGTTTGTAGTCATGTGGACTTCTACAAGATGATGAGTTTCCTGTTTGAATATTTGTGTAGGAAGAGGAGTTTGATCCTCTTGAAAGGTTTCGCTAGCCTAGCAGAGATTCTTATGCTGCCTTTTCTAAAGTGTTGAAATGATAATGACATGAAGGTAATTGGATGGTTATATAATTGATATGAACCACACCTTCACTTTGCTTCATGAAGTGTGCAATTATTGCCTTTTTAGACAATTCAGAAAATGACTTCCTGATACAAGTATGTGTTTTGTTATGTTGTAATAACATGTTATGTTCGTTTTTTTAATGAGTTTTTGTTCTTCAATCAACCCCCGCCCCGATTGGTTCTTAAGTGACCTTGTCTTGGTCACCCGCCTGCTCCAGACACATCGTGGGTTAGGAAGACCAGAGGCACAGATGGAAACAGTCACTTTTAGGAAATATTGATATTTTTATAATTTCATGGAGAAACAAAAGCATGGTTTGTGGAGCAGCCTTCTGTCAAATCATTCAGAAACAGGGATTGGTGTTGTTGATGACATGCAGCCCCTCATGATGCCTGCTGTTGGAAAGGGGCCCTGTGTGTGAAGCCTTCCATTCTGCTCTCTGTCTGGAGGAACATGACACGTCAGCTGTTCAGCTCTGGGACAACTGTCTAGCGGCCATCTTGGGTGTTCCAGAATAACCAAGTGTTCCGGATTGTTTGTTCCGGATTCTAATTCTCTGATGTCTCTGGGCTGTTGTGACTCACCATGAAGTACAAACTGTCTTTCTCTGCCCTTCTCTTCATCCCACCCTCTTCCTAGCCCTCCCTTCCTCTCTCCATCTCTTGTTGTCCTTTCCTTTTCCCCCCTCCCTCTTTTTCTTATCTTTCACATGATGTCCCTCTGTCTCTCTCTCCCTGTCTCTCTCTGGCTCCATCTCCATCAGTTTGTGTCTCCTCTTTGAGCACCAGGAAGAGGTCTCCACAACAGAGATCCATAACTAATCAGAGGCCGATGGAAAAGCAGACAGAAACATTGACTGGTGGTGCAATAAACAACAAACTGTTGGGTAATTTAGTTTGGCTTGTCTTTTTATGACCGGCCTCCTACACTAACTGTATTGAATGCTCTCTTTTCGCCTGTAGAAAACAAACTGGATTTGAATTTCAAGCCCAAAACTTGAAGCTTCACTCCACACTGAAACTCAACTGTATTGTTCTCCATCGTTCGCTTTCATCGTGGAATAAAGGCACTGTCGATTACATGTGATTATAATCAATCAGTCACGATGTAGCTTAATCGGACGTGGCACCAACAGAAGTATTCTAGTACTGGTCGTATTTATCTGCGTTGCTGTAATAACTGATTGAAGTGCGTAGTGGTGAGGTGCAGGAGTGTAAAAGACGTGGAGAAGGGCAGCTAAATAACTTCAGGATGGTGAAAACACACACACACACCGCTTCGTCAGTTTTTCGTAACCTTGACATGATTTAGTCATGAGTACTTTACTCGTGTGGGTTTAAGTCTCCTGCTTGAACGATTTGCTTTAAAATTTCATTCGACTTTTTCTCTCTAAGGGCTCAATCACAGCGGTGGACTGAGAGTCTTGCCAGTGACAAACCGGTGAGAGCTCGTCCGCAAATAGGTACGGAGGGGTGGCGAGAGTGGCTGGGACCGACAACGTGGAAAAACAAAATAGAGAGTGACAGGAAACCAGAGGAAGAAAGTTTTAAATCAATTTGAAAAAGGTCGCATAAAAGCCGACATTTCAAGTCGCTCTTAACAAGAACGATTATCGACCGCTATGAAGGAACGGATTAACGAGGAGATGGAGTGTGTTACCGAGATGGAGAGCGTGGAGCCGGGAGAGGTAGTGTACGAGGACAGCGCCTACGGTGGGTCATCGGCAGTGGACACTGACACGGAGGACTGTCTCACTCCCTCCCCGCCCACCGACACCGTCGACCCTTTCCCCTACAACGAGGATCTGATGCACAAGGTGACAACTTCAATTTATATCAAGACCTGTTTGTATTTGAAACTTAGTATCAGAAAGGGAAAACTATTTAACCTCATACAGCCTAATGATTGACTCCGACTATATCGTAATTGACTTTTCCGAATTTCACGCATGAAATAAGAAATTGAATATTGTCATAATTAATGTTTGCCCTTTCTTTATTTGTCGAGTATTTACATCCTTAACCCCTGTCTATGTACAGAGCATGGCAGAGGAAAGTGTGTGTGTGTGCTTTGAACAAGTTTCCATGGAAACAGCATCCCCTAACAACTGGACCCCTCCCTCCCTCCATTTCTGTCCCACCCTCTTACCTCCACCCACCTAGACCCCCCCCCCCCCACACACACACCCACACACCATCTTTTCACCAAGTTAATCAGGCAAAGTTTACATACAGACATGAAAGTTGGATAAGGATGCTATGAAATAATAATAAGGGTTGGTTTGAGAGCTGCCGGTGGAAACCACACACAGACAGACCCCACTGCTGTGCTTGGGCTTTGTGACTCATTCAGGACAGTTTGCCTGTAGTGTGTGTCATGCCGTCATGGCTGCATGCTTGTGGCTTCTCTCAGAAGGCACACCACATCTGCTCTGTGTCCAGCAAGCCATCACAAGACAACGTTAATACCATGAGGATCATTAGTAGCACACCAGGCAGACACTGCTACTGTGTGTAATGAAGTACTGCTGTAGGCATGGCGCTGTTGTTGTCAAATAAAGTGATTTTTACATGTAGGGAGTATAGCAGAAGATCAATGATCAGAAGTGGATCATCAGTCTGGCTATGGCCAAAAGGTCAAAGGTCACCACACAGCCCAGCTCAGCCAGGTGTGACCTAAAACGCCATCCTCCACTTCTACCCCTCCACTTCCACCCCTCCTACCCCTCCACACCCCACCTCCCTCCATCCAACATAAAAAAGGGATATTTCTGTGTGAAGCAGGAAATGAGTGTGATGAGTAGCCCAGTGACTGGAGCAGACTGTGTGTGTGTGTGTGTGTGTGTGTGTGTGTGTGTGTGTGTGTGTGTGTGCGTGTGCGTGTGTGTGTGTGTGTGTGTGTGTGTGTGCGCGTGTGTGTGTGTGTGCGTGTGTGTGCGTGTGTGTGGGATTAAGATGTGGGTGTGTAAATAACATTTGTGCGTGTCTCGAGCCAGCTGATAACAGGCAGTGTGAGCTGGCGTGGAGGCTTGCTGTGATAAATGTCAACAAAAAGGGAGGGAGGGGGGGGGGGGAGGGAGGGAGGGGGGAGGGGGGGGGGAGGGAGGGAGGGAGGGGGGAGGGGGGGAGGGGGGAGGGGGGGAGGGGGAGGGGGAGGGAGGGGGGAGATGAGGGAGCAAAGAGCAGAGTGAGCAGAGGAAGTGGGAGGAGAGGACAGAGTGGTGGGAGGAGAGAAGGAGGTGTGGCTAAGGACAGATGAGGTGGGGGGGTGAGGTGGTGGGGGGGGGGGGGGGGTGAGTGATAGGTGTTGCCAAGGAGCCCAGAGACCAGCACACCAGCAACGTGGCGACAAGCTGATAACCATGACGACGAGGCTGACAGACGCCCACGGCAACAAGCTCTCGCACCCACAGACTGCTGTCAGCATGACACAGGACACTGAAGATAACATGCACATCACTGTGTGTGTCACTGTGTCACTGTGTGTGTGTGTCTGTGTGTGTCTGTGTGTGTGTGTGACTGTTTGTGTGACAATGAGAGAGAGAGAGTGAGAGAGAGCGAGAGAGAAAAAATTACCAAATATGAGAGATGGAGAATGTGAGTGAGTGAGTGAGTGAGTGAGTAAAAGAAAGACACAGAGAATGTGAGAGAAAGAGAGATATTGAAAGAATGAGAGCCCAAGTTAATAAAGTGTGTGCTTCATTAGATTGCATTGTATTCACTGGAGGTTTTCCAGCAAAGTAGGCTGGAAAAGAGCAGCTGGGAGACACCAGAGGAGACACCAGAGGAGGCTGTAAGAAAGAGAGCAGCAACGGGAGACCAGAGGAGGGAGACAGAGAGAGACCAGATTAGAGAGCTGCCCTCCTACACTCCCTGTGAGGCCTCTTGCCCCAGGGGATGAGTGGAGGGGCACTGGTTAAGGGTTCCTGCACTATTAAGGTTCCTCTAATGTTCTTCGCTGTCCCTCCTTCCCTCGCTTATTCCCTCCCTCCCTCCTACCATCTCTCTCCCTCCCTCCAGACCATCCTGGTTGGAGACAGTGGAGTTGGGAAGACCTCTCTGCTGGTCCAGTATGACCAGGGGAAGTTTATTCCAGGATCCTTCACTGCCACAGTGGGCATCGGATTCACAGTGAGTGGATCTCTCTCTCTTCGTCTCTCTATTCCCCTCATCCTCTCTTTCTTACCTTCCTTCTCTCTTCCAGTTTCTCTCTTGCTCTCTACTTCTCATCCTCTCTTCAAACAGTCCTGCATGTGGTCTCCTGCCTTGCTGTTGTCCTCTCATCCTCCTCTCATCCTCTCTTCGTATGATCCTATCTTAGTCTGTGTGGTTCCTCTAGAGGAGAGAGAGAGGGAGGGGGGGAGGGAGAGGGAGAGGGAGAGGGAGAGGGAGAGGAGGAGGGGGAGGGGGAGAGGGGGGAGAGGAGAGGGAGAGGGAGAGGGAGAGGGAGAGGGAGAGGGAGAGGGAGAGGGAGAGGGAGAGGGAGAGGGAGAGAGAGAGGGAGGGGGAGGGGAGGGAGAGGGAGAGGGGGATAAACATGTCTCCTTCCCTCTTCTCCTTCTTGATCTTATCAAACCACTGTGGTTCTGAGGATTGTGGTTGTGTATCCCTCATCATGGGACCAGGGATGTGTGTGTGTATTTCTCTTCATGCGACCAGGAGTATGTGTGTGTGTTCTCTTCAATTCTGTCTGTCTGGGTGAGTGGGGTGAGTGAGTGTGAGAGAGAGAGAGACTACTGCTGTACCGAATGGGCAGGTCTATCATTTAAATTAGAATTTTCTCGGTGACAGGATTCCTTAAGGAGTCAGGTGGCTGAGCGGTTAATGAATTGGGCTAGTAATCAGAAGGTTGCTGGTTCGATCCCTGGCTCTGCCAGATGACGTTGTGTCCTTGGGCAAGGCACTTCACCCTATACTTGCCTCGGGGGAATGTCCCTGTACTTACTGTAAGTCACTCTGGATAAGAGTGAAAATAAATGACTAAATGTAAATGATATTGTTATCGTTTATAGTTTTAGCATGCAGGCAAAACGATCACAAACTCGCCGTACTCGCCTAGCGCTTCCCTGTCCATGACACTAGGGGGGGGACAACGGTCAGAGAAGCAGACCGTTTAAACAAACACCTAACATACTTGGTAGGGTAGGCATATTTTACGAAACTGTTTCAGTTTTCATGCCAATATCTGAAGAGGAAAAATAAGATTATCATATGAAAAGCCAAGATGTGTATGGTGTCTTGCGCCATGACTTCAGACTGAGCATTTCAGTCAGTTTAACAGCCAGATGACATGAGCTGCATGCACAGCAATTCGGGAAATGTCCTAACGATTTAGTTTATATTTTAATACATTAGTTCAAATCGTTTCGTTTTAGACTGCAAGTGTAGTTATTGAAACACAGCCTACAATCGTTAACGTCATGTAGGCCTAATAATAACATCATCCAAACACGTTCTGCAGAGTGAGATACAGTTCCTGTCAGATTACTAACCAGTTGGCCGATCTGTTGAGGTTAGTAACATTTCTCTGTATCTCTTTCTCTCTCTCTCGGCGGCGATCAACTCATGATCTCTCGCCTTTCTAATTAGTGAGTTCACGGTGCCACCTGTGGTGAGTGACTAACGCCCTCACCGCCTGTTAGGTGCGAAGCTCAACCGACTCTGGTGGATGTTTTGGTTAGCAACAACGAAAGAGTCTACTTCGTGCACAAGAGAGGCTGATCCATAGATGAATATTTCCGTCAATGGATCGTTTATGACAACTCAGACGTCCGCCGTTTCTCGTCTGCCCACGCGTCAAGTATGAGGGTGTAAATGTGTACAGAACAGAGATATGTTTCCGCCTCTTTGGCATCTCTTGTTAATGGATGAGGTTATCTGTGCCAACCACCAAATCCTCTTTAACTTTTGATAACGACTCTTTGATTGACCTTGTTCTGTTCAGTTGAAAAAGCGCTTGGTGTTTATGGACAACGCAACATGGTGTGGACTGGTTGCTCGCACTGACTAGGACCGAGTCACGGATATCACCGGAGAACACCGCGCGCTGAAAATCTTGTCAAGACAGTGTTGTGGATCGGTGGCGGTAGGCAATAGTCTGAATTTGTCATTGCGATGTCAAAACGACAGCCATCGTTTACGGAGAAACAATCGACTAAAAACGGAACATCAAAATATGTGTTGGAGCGATGCGCCTCTGTCAACGAGTATTTTGACATTGCCTTCAAGGTGTGTTGTATATAATGATCATAATGTTTCCACGTCCACAATACAAATTATTGAAACAGCCAGAATATGACGTTGTCAGTGATAAGGATAACAAATGTTGTTTTTACGGGTCACACAGATGTTTGACACGAATTGCCCTTTTAAATCGAATTAGGAAATGCTCAATGTATTTTAAAACTGTTTTAAACCCCGTTTTATTGCAGCAAAGTGCTGAAGAGTGTGGGTCAGAGAGAAGCTCAAGCAGAAATGAACTTCTTTATCAGTCATAGTTACTAAAAACATGCAGATTTCCCATCAACTCTAATATTGAGGTGTTCATGAATCCGTGCATGGTGATACATGTTTGCAGATGGAGTATCCGTGTCCTAATCATAACCCTCCCCGAGGACAGCTCAGACACACCTAGACTGGAGTCACAAGCTCTGTCATCATTCACGGTTCATATAAATATGCACTATTCAGTTACAACTAAGATAGGAAGATTTCACTGTTTAGTTACCGTTGAAATTGTGATTTTACATGGTGATTAGTTGCAGTAATAGTGTACGGGCTAATCAATTACTGTAGCCTTCCGTTTCGAATCTTGCGGGTATAATTGGAACATTACAGTAATCATCCGCTCTCGTGCGGCGGGTAGAACAATGTTTGAGAACCTGTTTTTGCAATTAGCCTACGTTCTGAAATAACCGGAGGGTGACAGCCCACGGTGTTATCTGAAGCGGATTGGATTATCTGAATATCTGGAGTGGATTGTTTTTTTTGTTTAATTTTACATCGGAGGTATATCCCACGTCTCTCGGTCAACAGTCTGTAAATATACTGTCTTATGGTTTGGTTTAAAGTATAGTTTAACAAGTAGCCCGGGTGGTTTATAGTTTACCATTCAGTTCAAGTGCAAAGATGATATTTTATCATTGCATAGAACCATGACTGCTAGGAATTCATAATGTTACTGCAAGTAGCCTACTCATATTGTGCAACTCAGAATCATGAGTGCAGCAGATGACGTGACATCTTATCTTTTGTGCTGTGAGACAGTGAGGAAATAGATTTCCTAGATTGCACTCAAGATGTAGTCTGCTAGATTGCACTAACAATACCTCAAGATCCCAAGCCTTGCAAGCTGAGCAAGGAAATAAATATGTGGTTGGTTTTCACTGACATAACAATGA
>NC_061063.1:130714-187531 GCF_021917145.1 Hypomesus transpacificus
CACTTCCTGGAGTCACACACACACGATTCTGGAGAACAGAGCTTTCTGGGATTACACATAGTGGTGTACACACACACACACACACTCTCTCTCTCTCTCTCTCTCTCTCTCTCTCTCTCTGCCAGCACACACACACACACACTCTCTCTCTCTCTGCCAGCACACACACACACACACACTCTCTCTCTCTACAAGCACAGTCATACAAACACACAGTCTTTCTCTCAGGAACTCCCACATCCATGTACACACAGAGCAGCACTCCCTGGCCCCTAGGTCAAGACCTCCGCTAGGCCCCCAGTCAGCACTGAGGAAACAGAGAGGTGAACTCTGAACGCTCCTCTTCTGTCACTTCCTGCTCCACCTCAGTGATGTCATCCGGGCCCGCAGTGATGTCACCAAGGGCCCCAGAATGACGTCATCCCGTCAACTCTGCTTCCAGAAGCTTCCCCTTCTCTCAAAGGAAGCTGGGGCCTTGTTTAGTTAAGGCGGGAACACAAAACACGACAGCAGCATCGTCAGCCCCCAGACACTAATTGGGTTGAAAACAATAAGCTTCTTTGTGATGGCATGCTAGGGCACTTCCTGAAAGCACAATGTTGGCTGGAACTGGAGGGGTTTCTGGGAACTGGGGGACGCGATAAGACTGTTCAGTCCTGTCTCTCTCCTCTCGGTTTTCATCACCCTTTCCTCCCCCTCTCTGTCTTTTCTCTCACTCAAATCTTCCATCCTTTCCTGTTCTCTCCATCCCTCTCTTCTTCCCCCTCCAATCTGTCTCTCCATTCATTAGCTACAGCTGACTTAGTCCTCAAGACTGACAGTAACCAGACATCACACACACACACCCACACCCACCTCTCAGTGTCTGAAGGACACTGCACAGTATGTTCACCCAGCTTGTCATCAGTTCATCGCTAACTTCAAGTGTTTATCAAACCTGGGTCATCACCCATTCGAGCAGAAGCAGCCGTCCGAGGTCAGAGCTGTGCTTGTCTCAGGCAGAGCTACCGCACTGCAGGAGGGCATCTCCAAACCACCTCTGCTACACGCCCCCCTGCTGCACCACAGAGGGGGGTTCTAACCCATGCTGAGCGCTGCTTCACGTCACCTCCTCCTGCTGCCTGTGTCAGTCATCTGGCTGCAGTGTGTGTGTGTGTGTGTGTGAGTTCTCCACCAGTGTATCCTCTGCAAACAGCTGTCTACAGGCTGGGAGTGAGCGAGGAGGGAGAGAGGATCCAGGGAGGGAGGAGGCAAGGAGAGAGGGATAGAAGGATGGAGGGAGGATGGTAGCAGGTTATGTTGTTGACCCAGCTGGGACCAGTTGACAGGTTCAATTCACACGCAGTCTCAGGAATGTTAGCAGACCCCCTCCCACACACACACACACACACACACAACACTCCTCAGTGACACACACATGGTCTAATGGCTCTGATTAGAGGGCACTCTCTAATGGCAGGACTAATGGCCAGTTAACAGCGTGGTGTTGAACCCTGGTCCTGGGCTTTGCGGATGCTTCCCAGAGCCAGAATGTCTCCCATTAGACCAACAAGTCAAACCAGTGGGCTCAGCCTTCAAACTCCAGTCATGGAATACGTTGTAGTTTACAGCTGGATGTTGTCACCGAACCACCTCAGCTACGGTCTGATGGGCTGTTTGAAGCAGCGACAGCATCTGTTACTAGACCACAACAGCTTGGAGTTCCAGGCAGCCTGTCTGCAGAGAGCAGCGGCACGGAACACAAACAATCTATTGTTTTCTACTGGATGGAGGATAGAGACCAGACAGTGTGCATGCGTGTCAGAGAGAGAGAAAGAGAGAGAGAGATAAAGAAAGGAGCATGTGACTGTCTTTAGGGTCAGCGTGGGTGTGGTCACATCAGGTGACAGGGAGGAGGAGAGATAGAGTTAAGAAGGGCAACAAGTCATCTTAAAGACCTCTGGTCTCTCTCTCCTCTGGTCTCTCTCTCCACTGGTCTCTCTCTCCTCTGGTCTGTCTCTCCACTGGTCTCTCTCTCCACTGGTCTGTCTCTCCTCTGGTCTGTCTCTCCACTAGTCTCTCTCTCCACTGGTCTCTCTCTCCTCTGGTTTCTCTCTCCATTGGTCTGTCTCTCTCTGTGCTCTCTGGTCAGCTGCTCTAGATGACTACTTACCGTGAGTCACTTGTGAGAGCTACCTGATCAACGATCTGAAGCATTCGTACGCAAGTCTGTCTGTAGTGGAGACGGTTTAATCAAGCTGGATGTGAGCCTCTCTCTGATTGGCTGAGAGGAGCGGCGGTTCAGGAAGAGCTGGAGGGTAGACATTCCATCAGCATGACATCACCAAACCATTCTTCCTTTCTCCATAGTCACAGTGTGTGTGTGTGTGTGTGTGTGTTTATGTCACGCCTCGCTTCAGACAATGGTTGGCACGGTTACAGCAGGAGGGATGAAGGAAATGTAGCTGTGAAAACTAGAGAGAGAGAGAGACAGAGAGAGAGAGACACGCTGAGAGAGGTAAAGAGAGAGAGAGAGGTAAAGAGAGAGTGAAAGCACAGACTCAGACTTCATCTTGGTTGTAACTCTGAACCACCTCCACCACATGTCCCCCAGTTGCTCCAGTCATGCTCTTTGCAGTCACAGAGCCGGGGTCATTACCAGGTCCCAAAGTGACCTGGAGCAACACCACTAGGGTGGGAATAGCATTGTTCCACTACACACACACAAACATACACACACACACACACACACAGTGGCCAGAAGGTGAAAAGCCAGTATTGATCCTACTACAGTACAGAATGTTCAGGAAAGCCTTGGGTTCATGCTGGGTTGTCATGGATAAAGCCTGACGTCTAAAATCTCTTGTTATGGCTGTTTACAATCTTTGCTGGATTAAAAGTGTTTGTTTAGATTACAGCTAACACTTTATCAAAGCTGGAGGGGGCCACACACACACTCTCCCTCACCTCCCTCCCTCACCTCCCTCCCTCACCTCCTCTACTCTATCTCCTCTCCACAAACACACATCTGTACTTCTGGTGAACACACACCATTGGCTGGTCCACAGAGAGGAAATGTCACACTCTTTCTCCAGGACTTTAACACTCACCCTTCAATACCCCCCCCCCCCCACCCTCCACACACACACACACACCATTCTTCCCCATCCCCCAACACACACCCTCTGCCCAGAACTCCCCCCTTATTTGTAGAACTCTCCCTTCTGCTCGGATACCCCCCTGTGTGTGTGTGTGTGTGTGTGTGTGTCTGTGGTATCATGGGTATATGATGAGGAGAAGGAGAGGTGGAGGAAGAGAGAGAGGGGGGGGAGAGAGGGGGGGAGAGGCAAGGAGACTAGCAGTTTGAGGATGTCCGAAAAGCTCTGTTGTGTGAGTGAGGATGACAGACAAGTGTCTAAGCAGAACAAACAGAGGGCTGTGTTTGTCTAACCCCTAAGAGGCCGCCAGGAAGTGGAACATTCTGGAGCTCCGGAGCAGGTACACAGGAGCGAGACGTTACATCATGAGAGCCAGAACTATGCAGGCTGGTTCATTTCATCATCACCTCCATGGTGTATGAGGGGAAGAGGGAGGAGAGGAGGGGTGCCAGAGAGAGGAGGGAGAGAGAGGGAGAGAGAGAGAGAGGGGGGAGAGAGAGAGAGAGAGAGAGAGAGAGAGAGAGAGAGAGAGAGAGAGAGAGAGAGAGAGAGAGAGAGAGGAGAGAGAGAGAGAGAGAGAGAGAGGAGAGAGGGGGGAGGAGAGAGAGAGAGGGGGGGAGAGAGGGATTGGGTGGACTCAATTTAAACACAAACTCATGAATAAAACAAGGGTGATAAAGTGTTGAAAAGCAGACTGGCTGACTGGTGGGCAAGTGGGTAATAGACAATCCCAGTGGGGGGGGGGGGGAGAGATGCATGCAGCTGCTGTCACACACACACACCATCTAATCTAGTGTCAGAGGTCCTCTGTAACTGGCCTCCCTTTCCCTGCAGGCCGACAGCTTTATGAGGGTCCTTGATGGCACATTGATGGGCCTCCATGACAACAGCCCTCCTTACAGACCATAATAATGGCAAGACAGGCACACTTACACAAACATCACAGATGGTCATGTAACACACCCGGCGTGTGTCTGTGTCTCATCTGTGTGTGTGTGCGTGGTGTGTGTGTGAAAGAGAGACCCTAGTCTCTGTTCTGTGTGTGTGTGAGAGCCTTCGCTCTGTGCTCTGTGCATGCGTGCCTAATCTCTGATCTGTGTGTGTGTGTGTGTGTGCCTAATCTCTGATCTATGTGTCTGTGTCAGTAAATTCAGACCTCAGACAACGTAAAAAACACAATGAGCTGTTAAATTTCAGCATTTCAAAAAAACTTTTAAATCAGCTCTCGTATTTTTAATACAACTTTTAAAGGGCTGAACTCAGCAAATCCCGTTGAGGTAAAGACTGCGAGTCGTGCCAGCTTATCTAAAGCCACAACATTGCCTTTTATAAGGATTTAGACAACAACAATAAACCGACTCACACACATGTACCAGTACAGACAGGGAGAGCTTTCACCTCACCGGGGGGTGGGGGGGGGCGGGGGGGGTCTGTGACAGACAAAGAGACAGACATTAGGGTCGGGGAGGGGGGATTGGTGCTATCTGATGTCTAGCTACAGGGTTTAATAGAAGAGGAATTATATGGGATTAGCTGTAGGAATGAATCTGAGCCATATTATCACAGTCACACTTAACCTTGGTTTCTACAGGACTACCCCCATGAGCTGTGCATCCAGGAAACACTCTCTGTCTGGACACGTCTAATCACTAGGACTCATCAGGCCTGAATAATTTAGGACAGCTCTCCCCTGCTCCTCCCTTCCTCCTCTTCCTCCTCCTCCTCCTTCTTCTCCTCCCCTCTCCTCCCCTCACCTCCCCTCCTCCTCTGCTCCTCCTCCCCTCTCTAGATTGCTAGGCTGATAGACCTTTCTCTCTTCTTTTGCCTGCTTCTCCCATAATTCCCTGTAATCTGGTTCACCACCATCTGGGTCCTGCTAAGATTTAGGAATGAGGGAGGAGAAAAGGAGAGGAGAGGAGGCGAATGAGAGCATGAGTAGAAAGTGAGGAATGAGAGTGAGGACAAGGTGAGAGCCCATGAGGGTAGGGCCCAACAGATGCCTGATGAATGGTTGTGTATGTGTATGTGTGTGTATGTGTGTATGTGTGTGTATGTGTGTGTTATCCTGATGGTGTTGGAGAGTGAGTAGATTGCTGCTTCCCGCCCCAGTAATGAGATGGTGCAGCGAACAACAATAGCAGATCCTCCTGCTGTTAACATATAAGGTGATAGAGAGACGGAGACTGGACAATAGGAGTGTGTGTGCGCGAGTGTGTGTGTGTGTGTGTGTGTGTGTGAGTGAGTGAGTGAGTGAGTGTGTGTGTGTCTAACGGCCACATGGACATTTCTTCTCTTGTTATACAACACATGAGAGGCTTTAGCCAATCACTATGCTGTAATTACACCTTTCTTAGGTTGACAGCCTTCAGGGTAACCTACACACAGACAGAACCGTCCCCACGGTAACCCTCCTCACAGATAACCGTAACCACGGTGACCCTACTCATAGAACCTCACCATGAGTGAACAGCAGGTTGAAGGAGAACAGAGAGACTACAGCTGGGGGGGGGGGGGGGGGGGGGGGGGGGCAGGGAGGGTGTGCCTAATCTGAGATAGATTTCCCTTTAAACTTAATCTGAGGGGGTTAGTGTCTCCTGCCCTCAGGCTCACTAACCCCCACCCCTCCCAGCCACCCACCCCTCCACAACCATCCAACAAACAATCCCACCCAATCCCTCATCACCAGGATCAGTACCCCAGTCAGAGGGCTGTGTGGATCAACACTCAGCTGGCAGAGGCAGGTATTTGTTACCTGATCCACTGGCTGGGCCTGAAGAGCTGCCACACAGGGGAAAGAAGCACCGAGCCGAGTTTGAACATGCCTACATTTACACCGAGGGAAAGACCTGGGACATGTAGAGAATACTCTGTCAGGGTGGGGGACTCCAGTTTAGCTCACTACTGGACAACCACAATCATCTCTGTCAGTAGAACTGCTTGTGTCAGCTGACTGCATCACATGAGTCCATCTAAGGATCCCTGGAAACGATGTTTAGGAGCACTTGATTTGTAAACGCTTTAGTGGTTATGACAGGTGAGGAATCGGCAGAGCGCTCCCAGACTGGCAGAGTGAGGCGGCCTAGGGCTTGTTAGAGAAGCTACCAGAATAATGCCCTGCTTTGCCTCAATGATTAACCAACACACACACGCACATAAACCACACACACCCTAATACTCCCTTTATTTTAAAATATATGTGGTAGGTTTTAGAACCTTGAGGATTTTATGCCATTTGACTTCAGATCAGGAAGTCATGGGTTCAAATCCCCCCCCCCCCCGTACGTTGGTAGGGTTAAATCTGCTGAATGAATGGGCGATGACATCATTATGGGGGGTATCAGATGGGACACTCACTGTTTCTGCTGGCCTTTAGCTTGGCCAGGATCTTCTGAGTGGCGGTCAGGTCTCCAGTCTTCACCGCCTGCAGGAGGTCCTGCTCCTTACCCATCATGCAAAGCTGCCAGGTGCTCAAGCCCTTCGTCAGTCCGTAGCTTAGTGAGCCTCTTCCTCCTCTTCCTCACACGGACATAACGTCTCCCAGTGACACACAGTCTTGTATGGAAAACTCTCTCTCTCACACACACAATCACTAGGTGAGGGGGACGGACAGGTGAGGAGGCGACCGACCAATCAGAAGTCAGAATCAACAGACAATGGCTGCACTCTACGTCTCCAATTGGCCATCTGAGCTCTTAGTCCCGGTCGAGCGGATGGCGGACTGGCAACCAGAAGCCCCTTAGAGACGTGGGAGGAACTCCTCTGACACTTAATTTCCTGTTGAGCTTTTTTCCTCCCGTGTCTGTTGTTGAGATGTTTCAGATGCTGTCTGCAGAGGGGCTGTCTGGGAGGGGGGGAACGGGGGACGGTCTGGGTCCTGGTGGGGCCAGGCAGTGGGCCAGGTGGGGGGCCTGGCGGGGGGGCCTGGAAGGGTCTTTGGTCAGGAACGGATCTGTCTGAACCACACGACCAGAACCTGAGAACAGAACAGAAAGACAAAGCTGGCGTTGTTAGATGCTGGAGGTCCGCAGCAGCACAGGGCTGTAAACAGGGGACCTGCAGGTCCGCAGCAGCACAGGGCTGTAAACAGGGGACCTGCAGGTCTGCAGACATTCACAAGTTCACATTGACACATTCCACCACGTCCAAGCTCAAAAGCCTTGACTTGTGTTTGTTTAGGCAGTTTACCAAGACGGCAGAGTAGCGTGTGAAAGACAGAATCTGGCAGTAGGGCTGGCCTCCTCAACCACTACTTTACTACTGGGGGTTTTCTGTCCTTTCCTCGGTCTCTCCCTCTCTCTTTCTCTCTTTCGTTCTCTCTCTATCTATCAAGGAAGTCAGTCAAGTGTTGCCTGTTCCTGCCAGGAAGATTCAGCAGAGAGGGAGGTACATTCTGAACTTTGCCTCTAACTTGGCCTTACACACGCACACACAAACACAATCAACATCAACCCCTTCCTAGTCCTTAACAAATATGGTCCAAGAAAGCCCCAAACATTAGCACGGTAGGCCTTTACAGTGTTTGGTTGAGGATAATTTATGATGTACTTCGGATGAACGCTTACGTTAATTACTGCTAATGCTGGAATAGTGACTAGCCTATGGCCTTGAATGATGACGGCCGCATTGACCGTTTTTCCCGAGCCTTTTCCAACGCGTGAGATGGGCTGGTGTTTGGCCGAGCTGCAGCCATATCGCCCGGGGCTCTGCACATCGGTTTAGATTTTCCTACGCAGGCTTGACCAAGTAACACATCTCAATCGCAAGGGCTACTTAAATTCTTCCAGCTCACTGGTCACAAGAACACAGAATAGCACGGCGCTGCAAAACCAAGCAGTGGTGAGAGTTGTTTACAAAGGAGTTACTTCGACTCCGTGTCGCGGTGAGATGAGAAGAAAACTCCCGAGGATTTGTACAAAGTTGTCAACTTCAGTGAAATGGACGGCGGAGTTATTAAACAGATGAGCAGTTCATGTAGCAATAATATGAACCCCATGGCCGAAGAAACCGTTATTGCTGTGTAAATACTAACGGTGTTTTGGAAGAGTTGGCCGTTGACAACAAACAAGTAGTAGGACTGTGTGTCTGACTGTCTGGTAGCTCTGGTTCACTGTGTTTTTTTTTGTGTGAGCCCAACTTGTTATATTACATAACGTGGCAGTGTATAACCATACCGAGCACAGGGCGTAAGCAAAGCTGTCATTCCCTATAGTGATCGTGTGCTCACTGAGGTCTGTAGTAGCCTTCATGCTCTGCATTGTTGGCAAGAATAGTTGTACATAATCTCACAACTGACATGACTAAATGTAACTTGATTTGATGATCCGAAAAGACCAAAACTGGCATGCTTCTGTAATCATAAATATCCAGTGAAATAAAAACGTAGGCTACAAGCTACTTATTTGGCTGACGTGTAGTGGGTTAAGTGCACGTAATATCTACATTCATATCTTGCATAAAACCAAAAGGAATTAAAACATTTAAATAATAATTAATCAACCCTAAAATACAGAAGATCAACAAGAATGGCTGGTGGACCGGTAACTTTTCACACTGGGTGTGTGAGCCGGTCATCAGTAGCTAGAGCTGTTGGCTGGCCGGGGGGCACTTCCCACGGATTGTCTGAAGTGTTTGGCTGCTTGTGGGAAAGACTCGTTGCCTAGTATGAGGCTAACCACAGCTAGCTAGCCTTACGGACTATCTTGCTAGCATGAGCGACCTTCGGACTGAACTTGCTAGTTCAAGCCTTTCAGCGCTAGAGTGCGAGCCAAGCGACTACCTGATCGCAGTTACTATGAATCCATTAGAATAGGTCTTACCTTTAACTGTGTTTTAGCATTTTTCGGCGAAACTTTAAGAGTTGTGAAGAGGCAATACTCTAGAAGTCCAAGTAAATAGTCGCGTTGATTGGAGTCCAATCACCAAGTCAAGGAAAGTCGATCCCGAAGATCTTCTTTTTGGGCACTTGCTCAGACTATACACTTACAGATACATCAACAATGTCTGAATACTTTCGAGATGAGAAGTATTCTTGAACGGCGTTTGTTTTACTTATTCGCGGTGAACACAACCCCGTATCGAACGACCACTCTTTCCCTGGATCCCTGCTTCCAGTGTTCGTCCCTCCTACCGCGCACTCGTTTTCTCCCCCTCCTCCGCATCCCCAAAACAAGCTGTCGTCCCTTGTCATGTGGTAAACTTTATTTGCTATATAAAAAAAAATCCCTTATTTTTTGTTGTAAATGTAACTCAATTAAAATCTGCGTAAAAAGAAAATGAACTGATTTGTGGGTTTAGACCACCTACATGGCTAAACCTTCTCCAGTCAAATTAAAATATGAATAAACATCTTAAATACCACATAAAAGTATGCATAGGGCATTACTTCCTTCTTGTATCACAGATATAAGCACACATGTGCATGTATCAGTCATCCCTTATTCTTACTCTCTCATACACACCACGACAACAGTTCACAGTAGATCAAAGCTAATGTCCTCTCAATAGCGGCTTGAAATTTGTAGAGACAATTAGACACCGGACAAAGCGTCTGAAAGTCAACGCTCACCTATTTAAGTCTGGCTTCAATAGACCTCTGGGTACATAACGTGACAGTCACCATTGTGACCGAGCCTTAGTCAAAGCAGCGGTTCTGAATGACTAGAGGAGGTTTAGTGTGAGAGGGCGTCAGCACCTCCTCTGGGGAGAAGATAAGGGTTCTGTAGCCAGATGAAAGAGAGCCTCGCTCCCACAAACAGACGCTTCACAACACTCAGGAACCTTCTAGGGGCCGCGCGGCCTTTAATGTTGGTGTGTGTGATGGAGCGTAATGACAATGGAGGGTGCACTCACACACAAACACACAGGTCACTACTCTAACACGCACACAGCACCACTCTCTAGTACACACACACACAGCACTACTCTTTAGCACGTACAGACACAGCACCAATCTTTAGCACACATATCTAAATGTAGAATCTAAACAGGAGTCAGGAGGTCCTTTATATCCTGAAGGTAACAACAAATGATTTATTAAAAAAAAAAAAAAAAATCTGTACAAATTTACCCAGGTATAATTTCTTTTCCACATTCCTCTGTTGCAGTGACAGATTATGTCACCACTAAAACGTGGCAAATCAAATTATAACATTGAATGATTCCATAAAACAACTTAAAAAATAAGGCTTTCTAGAGGTACTGGAGATAAAAGCATGTCTCACTTCAGCATATTCAATACAATTGTCAACAACAACTAGCAGCGGTATGTTTTTTGAAGAAACACAACGAAACTCCCATTTCCCAGCAGTCCTCACTGCTTATTGACTCTCCTCCTGTACAGGGTCATGATCTTGCGATGGTCCATGGACTCCCAAAGCCAGCTCTCCATCTGCAAGTCATGGTTGGCAAAGAAACGCAGTGGCTTCCAGACGGCATTGTAGTAGTGTTCAGAAAAGTCTTTATAGTTTCGAGTGATGAAGCCATAGGCAGATACCTGGAGAGGAGAGAGGGAGGCCAGAGAGAGAGAAATACAAGGAGAGGGAGTTAGAGCAAAAGGGGGAGGAGGGAGAGAAAAGAGGGGGAGAGAGAGGGGAGACAGAGAGAGAGAAATACAAGGGGAGGGAGTTAGAGCAAAAGGGGGAGGAGGGAGAGAAAAGAGGGGGAGAGAGAGGGGAGACAGAGAAATACAAGGGGAGGAGAGTAAAAAGGGGAGAGGGAGGGAGTAATGGTAACCTAACTTCTGACATGCTTAAGATAAACTGAGAGTCCCCCTCTTCTCCTGTCCACTCCTGTTGTTAACAGCTAACGCACAGCTTTCCTCTCTCACCTCACAATCGATGCGGATCAAAGTGAACAGGTTACATGTGAGCGGGCTGAGGACAGCGGCTGCTTCATTACTCATGAGAGAAATCAGTGGAACACTGCAGCAGTGATGGTGGGTCGTGCCCAGAGAGAGAGAGAGAGAGCAGGCAGGTACAGCTCCACACCTGGCACACTGGCACCCTGGCATCACACATACGGATGGTTAGAAACACGAGCTGTTGTGTTTGTTTATGTCAGAATGGGTATGATTGTCGATCCAAGTGAGTTAGAGGGATTGTCTTGCAGTGTGGCTGTGTGAATGTGTGTGTCTTGAAGAGCGCTGTGTGTGTGTGTGCACACATGCATGCGTGAGCAGAGATGGCTGCTGTGTGTGTACCTGATCACACGTGTGCAGAGCAGTCATCAACATCAGAGCTCCAGTGCTGGGCATGTAAAGCTTACTCTTCAGCTGGTGAGAGTCCAGAAACCTGGAGACAATTCAGACACCTGCTTACCAACACCCCACTGTGTACCTCTGGAAATAACCCTAACCTGGAAGAGGGGCAGACTAGAGATGTGTGTGGAGATAGAGAGAGCAAGAGGAGGTGAGAACATTTGACAGATCGAGAGAGATGAAGTGTGTGTGAGGTGATAGAGAGGTGTGATCGAGGCAGTTGGCCAGTGTGTGCGAGTGTGTGTGTGTGTGTGAGAGGGAGTTAGCCAGTGATTGTGAGTGTATGTGTTCTTACCTTTGGGTCACATATGAAATGAAATCAGGATGAAGGATCTTGAACTTTTGCGCGGACGGATTTGGCCCAAAATAAATGGGCGTCCTGTTGAGGAGACAGGCCAGAGCCAACTGTGACATAAACAAGCGTCTCTAGCAAGCTGTCCAGCAGCTCGTCACAACCATTTAAATACACCACCGCCACCTGGAGGTCAACGGCTGAACTGTAGCAGCTCACCAGTTTCCACGGTCGTACCCTGACCGGACTGTCTGACCCTGGATGGCAGCAGCCAGCATTACGTAGTCTCTCCGGTCGGAGGGGATGAAGATGTAGCGAACTCCCTGAGCACAAGAGAGGGCCGGAAGAAAAGAGGCTTGAACAGAAATAGAAAACAGAGACAGGAAACAGGCTTCAAGACAAGAGATGCTGTCGTGAAGCTATTCCACATGCACACACATGCAGAGCTCAGATATCTTAACGGCTGCCCAACATATCTGTTCACTTAACTCGCTGCTGTGGACAACATCAGGTGTGCAACGAGTGAACTCTGTCATTTCAACTCAGACGGTTTCATTAGCTTGTCTGTTGAAGCAAGAGGGAGGGGCTGAGGGTAGATGGGACTGGAGGGGGTTGGGGACCTGGCTTCATCACCATCCTACGGATTCATAGTTCTCTCCTATCTCACTCTAATGGAACCACTGTTCTCATACCTCCCCCTTAGGAACCCTGGTTATCTCTCACCCCATTCTGAAGGAACCCAGGTTATCTTTCACCACCCCTTTAAGGAACCCTAGTTTCCTCTCACCTCCCCCTGAGGAACCCTGGTGAAGCCGTCGTGCCTGTACGATATGAGGGAGTTCTTCATGGTGTTAGTGGTGAAGCCATAGAAAGACGTCTTTGTCCCCACATCCTCCTCAAAACCTTTTGTTATTGCACCATTCATCCTGAAACACACACAGAAAAACAAATAAACAATAAAAATACATAATAGATGAATCCAAATGCCATCTACCAAGTCCACAGAGGGTGCAGCAGTGGTAACAGCCAGGGCTTGTCATCACAGAACCTATACAAGATAAGAGATTAGATCATCCTTTATTAGTCCCACAGTGGGGACATTCACAAGCTCCTCACCCTCCTTTCAGCAACCCCCCCCCCCCCCCCCCCCCACCCCAGTGTTTCCCTGCACCGTCACCTGAAGACATAGTCATGGGCGTCGATGGCTCCGCCCTGTCCGGAGCCCCGTAGGATCCCCCCGTTCCCCACCACCGCACAGCGCACACACTGGTCACCTGCCCCGCGCTGCAGCAGCCGACCACAGGACGGCTCCCTGAGCTGCGTCAGAGCGGCCCGCAGCACTAAAACAAAAACACGCCTGGGTCACTCACACAGGGCAATCACTGAGGGAGTTGTGGAGGTGCGTTTGATCTGCGTCTCAGTTGGATATCAAGGGCAGTTGGTAGATTTTTAATCGGGTGAAATTAGTCAAGTGCACTCAAGTATTTGAGTCAAGTATTGACCCAAGACTGCACAGGCAGATATGGCTGCCTTGACTTAACACACGTGTTTGGTTATAAGTGTTTGACTGGGCATAGGCCACCACATAGAGGTTTGTTTTTTTACCTAGTCTCACTGGTCCATCAGAAAACACACAGTAAATGTAGTGAACATCACTATCCATCTATATCCATTTAGAATGTGCGACTGAGAAATAACCTAACATTATCTCAACAATAAAGACAGGAATGTCAGTCAGTTTGTGAACCAGGCAGTGTATGAAGTTGAAATTCACCAGTGTTATTGCTCACAACCAACAGGCGCTGCCTTAGTTGCTGTTGTGGGTGAGGGAGATGGTTACACTCACCCCCCACTTCCAGACCCTTCCATCCATAGGGAGGAACACGCTTACTCAGTCTGCGCCAGGATCTTTTCTGGAAGCTTCCGGCCCACTGGAAAACAGGGACTGAGAAGTTGAAGCGTTGTCCCAGGAAGTGTCCCTGCCGTGCAGCCTCTCTGAGGGAGCAGGTAGCCTCCACCTGGAGCTAGAAGACAAAACATGTTAGACAAGGCAGGCCAATGGTTTCAGATATCATCTTGTTCCCAGTATTACTTCCTCCTTCACTCCCCCTTGCTCTCTCACACGCACACAATGGTGGTCATGATGGCATTTTGATGATGACGACATCTAGGTACTCTCCCTAGGTAGCTTCCTGCTCCTCTCTCCTCCTCCCCCCTTCCTTCCTCTCTCCTCTTCCCCCCTTCCTTCCTTCCTCTCTCCTACCTCCTCCCTGGTGTTGGTTGAGAGATTCCACTGCTCCTCCTTAAAGTTCCAGATGGTATCAGTTCTTCCTTCTGGACTGTGGCAGAGGACATGTTGGAAAGGAACGTCAAGATGTCAATGATGAACAGAGTATATGTGTAGAAATCCTGTTGAATGTAAACAAGATGGACTTGGTTGTGTGTTATTTATTGTCTCTATTGTTGTTTTGGTAATTGTGTGTTAGGCAGCTTGCAGAAATGTTGTAAAAACGTACATTCGTTTTTGACTGCGAAAAACGGCCGCATTTCGAAACGTGTTTTTTTCTTTTTTTACAATGTGAAAAAACATCTAGCGTTTAGATCCCAGCAAGGCACCTGACTAATTAGGCACGGTTCAAAGTACTGTCGGTGGTGGTGTTGTAAAGATAGCGTTTGGTTACCTGAACTTAAATAGTTGTATGTTACCTTAAACCAGGGGTGGCCAATTCCGGTCCTCGAGGGCCACTGTCTTGCATGTTTTAGATGTTTCCCTGCTCCAGAACACCTGATTCAAATGATTGGTCATTACCCGGCTTCCACAGAGCTTGATAACGACCCATTCATTTGAAACAGGTGTGCTGGAGCAGGGAAACATCTAAAACATGCAGGACAGTGGCCCTCGAGGACCGGAATTGGCCACCCCTGCCTTAAACCCACCAGGAGAAGTATGGACCGGTACGCACAGGGGCACCTTGCTTCCTACTGATACTGTTCAGTGCTGGACGGTTTTCGTTAACAAAGATAGTGCTGCCTTTTTGTAACTTTTATAAAGGGGGTGTTTAAATAATACCGGTGAAAATATAAGGAACTCCTTGGCTCGCAAAGGTAGCACAGGGATTCAAACACAAATACTGGCAATATATAAATGAATGAAAGTAACTCCATCTTACCTTCTTTGTGGTGTGGCGTTAAAGCCAAATTGACTGTAAATAATCGTCGTTATAGTAACGCAAAGAGCTGCAACGAGGAAAACTACTTTTCTAGAACATTTCATTTTTCCTCAGGGGATCTTAAATAAAGTGTTAGACATGCTAGTCGTCACGCATGTATTGACCCTCCCCCCAAACCGCTGGCCTATGCCGGATATTTGCTATAGATTAATTATCCGCCAGGCTAACAGCGCTATTTGTTTCATATGAATCGACAGTCAATAAGTCCCGTGACTATCACTGACTGTTGTTGAGGTTGTTGATGCCCCACCTTGTCCAGGTGCGCGGAGGCGGGCTCAAAGCATCCAGAGTGGGCACGTGCATACAGGGATTGAGACTGGAAGCCATTTTTCTTCCTTCAGTCATTTCTTCTTTCTCTTTTTATGTTTTGTTATATTTGAGTCTTGACCCTTGATCCCAGAAGGCAGTTGTGCAAAGTACACATTCCTCACAGACAATTAATTCTGACTCGCGTGCTGATCAAGGTTCTCCTTCATGAATAGCCCAATTACCCAGACATGTTAGTGATTATTCCCCTGACTACAGTTGTAATAGCCAATAGCCTATGTTATTTACAGCCGTTTGGCAAAGAGTTCAGAATTATCTTTTGATGAGATTAATACTATACAATTAGGCCGTAGCCATGATGTCAACATTGGGGGGGAAGATTATATTTTTTAATGATAATTTCGAACAGCGTGCGTGGTTGCCTGTCGTAGCATAGCACATTAATATTAATATATTTCGGGGGACCAGATATGGTATTATGATTACGGCCTTGCAATACAATAACATCCATGAATAGTTGTTAAAGTAGAAACCACAAGAAAAAAAACACATAGCCTAATTATTAATGAACTGGGTTCAGTTCATGTCATGTCAACATACTTTGTGGTGGATAAAACTGCTAAACCTGTTTTTTTAGAATGATCCTTTTGCTCCAAATCACAGGCAGGCATCAGGAACATTTATACAAGTTTACTATACACACAAACACACCCAGGTCACACCTCTGACTAATCATTTGCCAGGGCATGTTTCAGTGAAAATGAGGCAAGTGAAATAAGTAGGCCGAAAAAAATGTGCTTGCTTTGATTTGTTTGCTTCCATATCAGTTCAGTGTTCGAACATTAGTTTCAATGCAATAACAGAAATACATGTTAATAAAGAACAATTTGGTTATAGACAGTTCATTTAATAGGCTAGTACACAAAAATGTACATGCAAGCACATTTTGACATACTTTTTTTATGGTCATTACGATATAGAATATCCATCAATAAGGGTACTCATTTAAGAGTAGGCTACATTTACCATTTCTGCTTATCTACAATAACAAAAACATCTCCATAAGTAGCATCTAACTGTCAGCAATGTCTCAAAACATGATATAATTGAACGTGTACACTAATACAAGAGACGTCCACTGCTTACTCATACATATTAAAAGCTCTCTAAAAAACTACTCGACAAAAAGTTCGACTGACCGAAAGTTTCATTCTTCAGTTAACATGTTCCGGAATAGAGACGTTTAGTAAGTTACGTCACTGCCGTGAGCAAGTAGGATATGTTTCAACCAGCCAATCGACTGCCGTAATATTAACAATATAAATATATCTGTAAAAAGTTTGATACTAAATATTGTACATTCAAGTATTGAACCCCGTAGTCCTGAGATAACATTAGGTACGTTCGACTTCATGCAGCGGCGGCGGCGCCAACAGCCGTCCGTAGCTGGCTGACTTGAAGCAGTCAATGGCATTCACTGCTTCAAGTAGGCGCCGCCGGCGCTGCATGAAGTCGAACACACATAATGACTAAACAACTCTCTCTCTCTCTGCCTTCGGCCATTCCTGGTAGCTGGCTAAAGAGTGTACAATTTGAGTTGTTCCTCCATCTCTCCCTCCGTCACCTCCAGGGCCTCCTGATTGGCTCTCAGCAGCTGGAAGATGGCAGCCAGCTGCTCCTGCTGCACCCTGACACAAAACAAACACACACCTGTTACCACCACATACCAGGCTGTTTGTGCCACACCCAGGTAAAAACAAACTAAACTAAGCTCTACAGGGCCATCTGTAATGATGGTATATGCCACCAGTTACCACCACCTACCAGGCATCTTGTGCTGCACTGTAGTACAAAACATACGCCCTTCAAATGCCGTGCAGTGCCAGCTGTTAGGATTGTACACATACTGTTCTGTTTATACTATTATACTACTGCACTACGCACTGCTAAGCCCTTACAGGTGTTGTTGAAAACGGGCACAGGAGAGGAGTGGGAGTCAGGTTTACCTTCAGCCTACTTCAACAGGACGTCTCCAGGTGTCCTGGGAACAGTACCCCTCAAGACACAGAACTGTAGTTTAAATGGTTTGTTTGATTGTTATTATCTGCTGCTATTACTTTTGAATGGAAATCGGACCATCAGATGAGGTGATGGTGGTGGAATATCACCCTCAGTCCGTTTAGTTTGTTTGTTAGCTTGATACATGTTTTATGTCAACAAAAGAACAGAAGCAACATTGGTTTTTCAGACAAACAGGCTTTTAATTATCAAGAGTTTACAAAAGCCCTCCCAATAAAAGAACTACAAAACAAACTCTCTACAAAATCACTATGGTTTCTCATACATTTATGCCACTTTTTTTGCATAGTATAATTTGTTTTATTTTTCACCATTCTACTTACAAACACTCCAGTCCCATACTGGGAGAAAGAACCCCATTCATTGTCAGTGTGCATTGGTTACATGTAAAGTGACTCAGGAGTGGGACAGACATGGATAGGAGAGCTGAGGAGAGAAAAAGAGATTTGCCATCTCAAGATATCAGAACGACATCTCCCAGACAGGACTAGCCTAACACTGTGTTAGTAACACTGTGTTCTTTCCTGCAGAGTATTTCCACAGATCCTTTGGCACAAGGTGGCCATTCTCATAACGGTTGTGCCACACCTATAGACTACTGCTCTGGAGTTTTGAAACATCTGAGCACGGATTAGTGTACGAATGCTTACAACCAATAGTGATGACTGGCATGTATGTTATGCAGTTCAGTAGATGTCCTATGGGTGGCAGTAGAGAGTTTACAGACAGGGGGGGGGTTGGACTGGTGATTTACCTTCACATGTCCATCATCACATGTCTCTTGTTAAGATCACAGCTTCATAATTAGGGCTATATAACAAAGCGAAAACACAAAAAAGAAAAATATGACACTGACTCTTTCCCGATCCCCAACCTCCATCATGGAGACTGACCACGTCTTACTGTCAAAGCACCGGTTGCGTTTCCCTCACTTGACAGCGGTAGATCTAGACTCTAACCGTACACATAAAAATATGTTTTGTGACCATGACTAATGTTTACCTTCAGACCTTCCCCAGACAGATTCATGTTGGGGAGGTCTCACTCTGTGGCGTGTTCAGGGAGTGGCCTAGAGTGGACGGGCCACCCCTGAAATCTGATTGGCCACCCCAATATCAATAAAATGTCTGGACACGCCCCTGGTCTCACTAGCTCTTCCTGTGGTCAGAGAAAACAAGCTCCCTTAAGTTGAGTGAGTTGGATTCATGTTCTAACCTCTATTCTAGCTAACGACTACACCCCAGACAGCGAACAGAGGGAAAAGACAACGCATACAGGCACACTGGTGTGTTTGTAATTCAGTTTGCTATTAACAGGCTGGTACTTAAGCGGTGCCCTTTTACATCCAGATGGATAAAGAGAGGATATAAAGGACGACAGACAAGGAGAGGTTATCTTCCGTATAGGCAGAATGGGGGACAGACGAGCAACAGAGTTTGAGATGATCTTTGCGTTGGCTCTTCAACGATCGGTCTTCAAGACAGAAAAGAAAGAAAGAGAGAGAGATGTAAAAAAGAACAAGTGAGAGAGAGGGGGAGGGAGGGAGAGAGGGAGGGGAAGAGAGAGGGGGAGAGAGAGAGAGTAAAGGTTGACGCTCCATCGATGTCTTATTCAGCTGCTCTGGTCAAAAGGGGGAGACAGAACATTCTAGATTAACGTCATGTCTCAACCACACCTCGACTTCCTACTTATGTTTGACACAATTTCTCAGTGGTAATATAAATACTAACATATAGTCATTTAGCAGACGCTCTTATCCAGAGTGACTTACTAACAAGAGTATGTACAGTTATTTTGGGTTAGTGAGACAGAAAGAGAGAGAGAGAACAAGGGGCAGATAGGCAAACAGAGAGAAAGAGACAGAGAAAGAAACAGAGGTAGAGGGTGAGAGAGAGAGATAATCAGAGAGGGACCACTCACCATGGTTTGTGAAGTTAGGTTAGCAGGCAGCATGCAGGGTTTAGAAGCGTCAGAACCCAGTGACCAGAGTCAGACACCAGAGGAAGATTCAGGCACCACCACCCCCATCTACCATAGCCCCCTTCACCACCACCCCCACCTACCATAGCCCCCTCCACCACCACCCCCACCCTTCCCCAAAGCATGCTACACAGGGCCCCGCCCTTGAGATGTCCAGTCCGACAGAGAGGACAGCAGAAACAACAGAGGAGAAACTGAAGGAAAAAACACTCTATACTGTGAGCCTGCTACTGTCTGAAGGACTGTATCTGGGAAAGCCCCCTAATATATATTCCTTGTCTTTACATCAATGTGTCCACCAGGGGGAGCCCTGCTACATCCTTCTAGCTTTCCACGTGTTCCTTCTTTAGGCCTATGCAAAAAGTATGATTGTAGCCACATAACGATGTTTGTTTGACTTTTTTTCAAGATGTTTATTATATTAATAATACAAAAATATGTATTTGCGGTATCTCGCAATACCGCATGGCTCACAATATGTCTCTCTTTGAAATGTGGTCATTGGTTATAAATGTTTATGCTAAATAAACAAAATAAAACAAGACAGTAACAAAGGTAATGAAGCTCTGATCTCAGCGGAACTAAACTCACATTGAGGAGTAATAATAATACCAAGACCTACAGCTGTCGGGCCTTCCAGCGTGTGTGCGTGTGTGTGTGTGTGTGTGCGTGCGTGTGTATGTATGTGTGCGTGTGTGTGTGTGTGCGTGTACCGTACAGTACAGTAAAGCTGATGTGTGGTAAAGCTGTCAGTAGAATATATGACATAGGATATCTGTCAGACGGCACTCAGACACCTGTTCTACACTGCCCCTATACTATAGGTCTGACTAACCCTAACCCTATACTATAGGGCCTATAGAGTCCAGAGCAGTTGTCTCCTGTGTGATATAAATATAGAACCTCTCGCTCCACGTCTGACACTGGCCATGCTAGAAGCAATTCAATACAATTAAAACTTTATTAACCCCATTCTTGGCTTAGTGCAGTCAGCGAGACTTACAAAAAAACAATAAACTATATGGTAAACATGTAATTTCCTGGATTAGACTACTGCTTGTTACATTCAAAGTAACTTGACCCCCATCTGAGGGCAGGTCTGAGTGATATGAGGCAGCAGGTCTGATTCCAGCCCGTCTATTCATCATCCCTTCCCTCTGGCACTCTTGTTAGGAGAGGAAGAATGAGGCTTTGTCACTGACGAATAGCTGATGTCTTTCCCCTCTGGTATCTGTGTCTGTGTGTGTGTGTGTGTGTGTGTGTGTGCGTGCGTGTGTGTGTGAAAAAGAGAAAACAAGCGAGAGAGCAAGAGAGAAAGAAAGAAAGAGAGCTTCCTATATGACCAGTCCCTTCTACTGGAGGTTTTTTCTGAATCCCCACGCCTCCAGCACAGATCCACTGACCCACATCTGTGTCACTTTCCATCTCTTCCCATGAGCTCAGAGGGTGGCGGGCTGATGTGTGGGGCAAGCAGAGGGGCAGAGAGAGGACGGGGAGGCTAGTGAGGGGCAGAGAGAGGACGGGGAGGCTGGCGAGGGGCAGAGAGAGGACGGGGAGGCTGGTGAGGGGCAGAGAGAGGACGGGGAGGCTAGTGAGGGGCAGAGAGAGGACGGGGAGGCTGGTGAGGGGCAGAGAGAGGATGGGGAGGCTGGTGAGGGGCAGAGAGAGGACGGGGAGGCTGGTGAGGGGCAAAGAGAGGACGGGGAGGCTGGTGAGGGGCAGAGAGAGGACGTGGAGGCTAGTGAGGGGCAGAGAGAGGACGTGGAGGCTAGTGAGGGGTAGAGAGAGGATGGGGAGGCAGGTGAGGGGCAGAGAGAGGACGGGGAGGCAGGTGAGGGGCAGAGAGAGGACGTGGAGGCTAGTGAGGGGCAGGTTGGGTTTATTTCTATAAGAGAGTGGGTGTAGGAGACTGAACGGGGGGGGGGGGGGGGGCAGGAGACTGAGGGGGCAGGAGACTGAGGGGGGGGGGGTTCAATGACGCACCTTACCCTCTCCTTTCTTCCTAACACATTCTGGGAGACGGTGCTTAGAGAGAAGTAAGATCGGACGTGAGCTCTATCCTGGAAAATAAACGCAGGATGAGAGCTGTTACACACACACAACGACTCTGTTACACATACACACACCCGCTCGCACATTAGTACCTACACACAGAAACAAACTTGGCCCTCATCCATATTTAATTGGGTTCACATGTTTTGTCCTGATAGTATTTTTAGAGAACAAGGAAAACCCTATCATAAGATGGAACTGGAAGTGGGAGGTTTGGTTTGGACCGGGGATATTAAACGGGGGATATTAAACGGGGGATATTAAACGGGGGACATTAAACGGGGGATATTAACGGGGATGTTAAATCAGCTTGAGCTCAAGGGTGGGGCCGGGTTAAAACATTCACAGGGCTAATATGTCAGCATGTTGACATGGACTGGATGGTCCTTCAGAAGAGAAAGCAGTAGTGAGAGGAGAACAGTGATAGGTGATGGTGATGGGGGGCAGGGGGTTGCATTGTACTTTCACCTTCCTTCCTTCCTTCCTTCCTTCCTTCCTTCCTTCCTTCCTTCCTTCCTTCCTTCCTTCCTTCCTTCCTTACACACTAAGGGGCAGTGTTGAAGCTACCCAAGAGTGGTGTAATGTTGACGGGATATAAACCTGGATTTGGATCTGGCAGGATTTCTGCATTCCCCTTCAAAGTGCTTCTGGTATGTTGGCCTTTAAACCTCGCAACTCAAACAGTGTTTAAAACTTTTTCCCTCTCTCTATTTCTTCACTCCTCTCTCATTTACATTTTTACATTTAGCTGAAGCTCTTATCCAGAGCGACTTACAGTAAGTAAAGGGACATTCCCCCCGAGGCAAGTAGGGTGAAGTGCCTTGCCCAAGGACACAACGTCATTTGGCACGTCTGGGAATTGAACCAGCAACCTTCTGATTAATAGCCCGATTCCCTAACCGCTCCGTCTTCTGACCCCCCCCATTTATTCCTTCTCTTTTCCCCTTCCTCTCTATGGGAAAAAGTAAAACATCACTGCCAGGTCTGGTAGATATTTTAGGAGCCAGACTCCATTTCTGCTGGAGGACAAGAAAACAGAGTCCTCCAATCAGGGAGCTGGAGACAGGAACTCCCCTGACTGGAGAATTAAAGTCAAAACCCACAATCTGTTAATGTTGCAGCTCCTCATACGTTAAACACACACACAAGTCAGGGGGGGAGAGGACTTGAAGTCAATTCATGTCAAAACATCCAAGTTGTTTAGCTGAAGCTGTCTGCTAACAGCAAGTCTACAAACATGGAATCAAAGATACAGACAGGAAACTGGGATGGGAAGAGAGAGGAGGGCCCCCTCCCACACACACACACACACACACACGTCAAGGAAGAGGAAGAGTGGATGGTGATGTGGATGGAATGACGGAAAAGTGGAAGACAGGAGGAGTTTAACTGCATTGGCATGTTTTTGAAGAGGTTAGAGTCATGCTGCTGTCATGCTGCTGTGGAAGGGTACCTCTGTTCCTCCTCCATCTCCTCCTTGGTCATGAGCTTCTCAAACTTGCTCTTCTTCTTGCCGGGGGTGAACTTAGGAGTCACGCTGTCCTCAGCTGCAGCCACGTCTGAAACACACACACACACACATAAGGAACCCGGTTAACATACAGACCAGGATGATAGAAGACACACACACACACGTGTTGGGGTTGGTTTAGGCTGAGAGACGGAAGAAAGAGAGACAGAGAGAGATATAGAGAGAGATAGGAGAACAAGACAAAACAGCGAGAGAGAGAGAGAGAGAGAGAGAGAGAGAGAGAGAGAGAGAGAGAGAGAGAGAGAGAGAGAGAGAGAGAGAGAGAGAGAGAGAGAGAGAGAGAGAGAGAGAGAGAGAGAGAGAGAGAGGGAAAACAAGACGAAACACAGCAGGACAGAGAGAGAGACAGAGAGAGAGATCAGATCCCAGCACACAGCTGTCCGAGGCGTGTGATGTAGCAGGAACAGGAGGCTCTGGGTTTATTTAACACTCCGTCAAACACAAACAGCTCTGAAAGGTCAGAGGTCAGAGTGGAGGCCAATCGATGAACCTGACGCCAAAATAACATAATCACATGTAAACATCAATATATAACATAAGTGAATATGATAACACTGATTCAGCTATTCAATGTTTCAGCTAAACATTGTGCATGTTTCTGTGACGAAGACAGTTGTATGTGTCTCATGTTTGTAGTGTGAGAAAACACTTATACTGAGAAATCAGAATGTGCAAAAGTATGATTGTATAAATAAAGACCACAATATAGATAACGGTTACATTTGATGGATTAGTAATTTATAAAAAATAAATGTCCTGCTTGCTGAAACTTGCTGTGTACTAAACATGTGTCAATGGTGAGTTTGGATCCTAACATCTTTTTAACAAAGCCTCCTAATCCTAATCCTGGGTAAATCTCGGTCAGAGAGTGCGACCAACAGAATAATCCTTCTCTGTTGCCCAAAGCCCCAGTTTGTTTGTAACCATGTAGTTAGAAGCTGTAGAACCTGTAGTTCCTCTTCTATTACCAGTAGGTCTTTTCTGAGGACAATGTGGTCCTGTTTTCAGGAAACACTCATTCTAGTCAGGCAAAGTGGGGACAGCCTCTCAGAAGCCCATGGGCCCTTCAGCTACAGAATAGAAGAACAACATGGAGCCAGCTATGGCCTGAATGCTGTCTGCAGAGGAGAGGGGAGGAGAGGAGAGGGGAGGAGGAGGGGAGGAGGAGGAGAGGAGAGGAGAGGAGGAGGAGGAGAGGTGTGGAGGAGGAGAGGAGAGGAGGAGAGGAGGAGAGGTGTGGAGGAGGAGAGGAGAGGAGGAGAGGTGTGGAGGAGGAGAGGAGAGGAGGAGAGGTGTGGAGGAGGAGAGGAGAGGAGGAGAGGAGAGGAGGAGAGGTGTGGAGGAGGAGAGGAGAGGAGGAGAGGTGTGGAGGAGGAGAGGTGTGGAGGAGGAGAGGAGAGGAGGAGAAGAGAAACAGGTACTAAGGACATTGGATTTCCTTCTCACCGTTGTGCTCTATGTCCACTGGTTCTGGTTCTGGTTCTGAGACAGGCTCCGGTTCTGCGATCACCTCCTCCACCACAGCTACGGGCTCAGGTTCTAGGATGAGATCAGGGAGGGGCTCCTCTACTGGGGCCACAGGGACCGCCTCAGGCTCCGGGATGGGTTCAACCTCTGGCTCTGGTTCTGGGGCAAGGACCTCTGGTTCTGGGGCAAGAACCTCTGGTTCTGGTTCTGGAACTGGTTCTGGAACAGGTTCTACGATGGGCTCTGGAACAGGCTCTGGCTCTGGAACATGCTGGAGAGGGGAGAGATGGGGCACAGGTATGTCAGTGTATGTAATAGGTCAGATATAAAACATGCCACACATATGTTTCCTATTGTTAGTTTGGTGGAAGCTAGTTTAGAGCAGTGCAACATTCTTAGTTTACTGGTTAAGCGTAAAACATGTCTTGTCCTAGAGCCCGACCAATATATCGGCGGGCCGATATTATCGGCTGATATTGGGCATTTTTTCCAAATTATCAGCATTGGCATTTATAATGGCCGATAAATGTTTTTTTCTTTTTCTTTTTTATGTTGGTGGTTGTTGTGTTTTTGTTCAAAGGACTTTAAGTTTCATTTCTTCTTCTTAAGTTTATTTTTATACATCAGAACTTCAATATATTTTGATGTTCCTCTGTTCTGTTGTGACAATAAAACAAACAAGTTTATTTTTAAACTGCATTGTCATATTATTTTTGTGAGGACTCGGTTATGAAATCGGGCTATTAACTAAAAGATTGCCGGTTCGATTACCGGTCGTGCAAAATGACGTTGTCATGGCACTTGTCCTTGGCACTTCACCCTACTTGCCTCGGGGAATGTCCCTGTACTTACTGTAAGTTGCTCTGGATAAGAGCATCTGCTAAAAATGACTAAATGTAAACTACAAATAACAAATGTTAGGGAAATCAGTTTGTTTTGTTATGCGTTTCTGGATTTGTATTTATATATGTATATATATCGGCCAAGAGATCGGACTATCGGATTTTAAAATCACCAAATATTCTTATCGGTATCGGCCTTAAAAATCCTTTATCGGTCGGGCTCTATCTTGTACATGTTCATGTGACACAACAGATCGTAGCGTACTCGATGTTGTTTATGGTGAATTGAAGACTCCTGAACGGTTCACATGGAAACACTCAGATTGAGGATTCACTGTATTGTATATGTATAGGCCCAGACTCTGAGATTGATCTGGCTCGTGTGTGTTTACTAAATGTCCCTTGGCCAGCCCAGTGGAGCGTGAAGATAAAGAGGTCAATACTGGATTAAGCTCCATTCCCCAAATAGTCCAGCTTCTAAATATGGACACTTGATTATATTCGACCCAAAGGCCCCTGTCATACATGGAGGCTAGGCTTGGTTCAAGATCAAAGTGAGTCAAGTGTCAAGTGTTTGTCAGTCCCAGATCACTGTAACCTGCTTGTCTTAGTGGCTCTCTGCCTTTACTGTGCATCTGGGTTTGACACTGAGACAAACACAGACCTCTTCACCCCCCTACCCTGCACCACCCTCTCTCAGCAAAGAAACTGCCTGGTACTGACAGTTTAGAACACTCACACACACCCACACCCTAACCTCTAAGCGCCCCACCTCTCTGGGTTCTGTGCAGAAGCATCTGTTGCCCCCATTAAGTGCTGAGTATGCAGACAGATACTACTCTGTTCCATCTCTGATACTTTAAAGATATTGAGAGCAAGAGAGGAAGACAGAGAGAGACAGAGAGAGAGAGATAGAGCAAGACAGATATTATCTATTAGACAAGATATTGATTAGAATATAGAAGTTGGATCAGAACCTATCCAGATATCACCATGCCTACCAGACAGGTCACTCTCTAACCACCGACACACACACACACACACTCACACCCAGACACTGGAATGGCATCCATTTAGCAGGTTGACCAACTGGCTGACTCTGCTTCTGAATTCCTGCGGCATTAAACACTGAAATACACACACACACACACAGACAGACAGACAGAGAGACACACACACACAGACACACACACAGACTCATTAAACAAAGGCCATTCTAAAAACACTGCTGGTATCTTTAGACGGATCTATAGGATATATCAACAAACAAAAACAAAAAAAAACACTTTCACCTTATATGTTCCAAAAAGTTATCTGGTGAGCATTTTTTGAAATCGCTTTTGCAGGCAGAAACAGGGGCAGAGTTAGGAAGGGAGGCAGGGTAGAACATGAGGCAGGGACGAAGACAGAGTGAGGGTTTAATCAGAGGCAGGGGCTCAACAAGGTGGGCAGTGTGAAAGTCTAGCTGTTCACAAGAGGCTTAGCAAGCTGCTGGAGGACTGTTAAGGCTTTCAATATGTGACCCACTGGTTACCTGCCAAGGCCCCCTCACGCAACATTAGACCGAAAGAGGGGGCTGGGACAGGTTTGGGGCAGGGCAGGGCAGAGGCTAGGACTGAGGCTGGAGGCTGAGGTAGAGCCAGGGACTGTGGCTGAGTTAGAGGCTGAAGTTGAGGGGTGAGTTATAGAAGTTTCGGTAGAGGCTGAGGGGTGAGTTAGAGGCTGAAGTTGAAGATGAGGCAGAAGAGTAGAGGCTGAGGTAAAGGCTGATGTAGAGGCTGAGGGATATGGACAGCAGGCCAAGACATCTGGAGAAGAATAATCACCTCTTCCCCCACTGTCTTTGTTTTCTCTGGGCACATGCGAAACATTGTTCTCTGACACACACACACACACACACTCCTGCGAGTGTGAGAGATCATCCATGAATGAAACCCCAGCAGACCTGCATGTTGCTAGCAGTAGTGTTGCTCCTCTGTGTGGTACAGGGGTGGTTCAGGTGGACCAGTCTGTGACTCCCTAGTTTGATCCCTGTACTGGTCACGTGTGTTATGTTGTAGAAAAGACCCACACATTGGACAAACGAACAAAGTACATACTCATAGAGACACAGAGTCTTAGTGTGCTGGCAGTCAATGGCCACAGTGTGTGTGTGTGTGTGACATCTGGAACACTATCCCACACCATTGTGGAAATTGTGACATCGCCACTGAAAGGACGGACTTGGCTTTAGCTCAGCATGAAGGCTGTTTAGACTAAACAGTCACAGGATCGAGTCCCACTGGTCATAAGGATACCAAGACATCATTCACATCCGATCATTAGTTTAATAATGTGTGTCTCCATGTTCACAGTCAACACGGTCTGTAAACAGGAGGACAACACACACCCACACACAAACACCCACACACACACACCCACACACAGGGCCGTGAGTAAAGCAAGGCAACAGGAAGGAGCCGCACCCAGGACTTCCTTCATACTGCACATACCAACACCTGAACACGTGGGCTTGGCTGATGCGACTGTTTGGGAACAAGCCCTATCAAACACATATCTCAATTAGGTCCTGTTGGTCTTACGGAGGACAGAACGTCTACCATGAGACCAAGAGGACATGGTGGGGATTGCAGGTGGGGCTACTCAGTGCTGTCCACATGCAGCAGCAGCAGCGGCTTGGGCAGGTTCAGGAAGCTGTCCCTCTGGCCTGTCGCTGGCTCACACAAAGACTGGTTGTTAGCTAGCTTCTACAGGGTGCTAGCTAACAAGATAGATATTCCCTTTCAGCAAGGGAATATCTCTCACATGCACTCTGTCTCTGTCTATCTCTCTCTGCCACTTTCTGCCCTTTTCTCTCCCTTTCTTACCTCTCTAAACAATTCTCACTCCATGCCCGATATCTTTTTCTCAACCTTTTTTACCCCTTTCCCCCGCCCACATTCCCTCCCTTTTCGCTCCCTCCCTCCCTTCCTCACCCTCTTGTTTTTCATGCTAGCTAGTCCTCCTTTCCTGGCTGTTCTTCCTCCCTCGTTCCTGAGCAGTGACTCAGCCAGCTTCACCCTGACCCAACATGGCCAGAGCAGGCCATCAGTCCCAGGCCTGGGACCTTGGGGTGTGAAGGGAGGGAGGAGGAGGATGGTAGGGATGGAGAAAACAGAAAGAGAGAGATGAAAGGATGAAGCGAGAGAAAGATAAAGAGAGAGAGATGAAAGGGGGGGGGGGTGGCGCTAGCCCAGGGAGGCAGGGAAGGAAGGAAGGATGAAGGGAGACAGGAAGGTAAAGGAGAAAGACGAGGGAGGGAAATGTTAGACAAAGAAAGAGTCAAGTAAGGAAAGAGAGAGGTAGAAAAGTAGAACATTGGCTAGGTAGTGAGGAGTGGAGAAAGAGTGAGGTGCAGAGAGAGGGAGCTGGGAAGAGAGAGCAAAGGAGAGAGAGAGAGAGTGAGAAGGAGGGAGGCACAAGGGGGGGAAATACCAAAAGGAGGTAGGTCAGCCCAGACCTCAGATTGTGACCAATCAGAGCAAAGCCCCTCAGATTCCATCGCGGGCTACTGTTAGAAGACAGAATGTCCTAGGAACATACATACACCACTGTACACATACTGGTGCCCATATTTGGACTTCCCATCATCACACATGGGAACCTAAACAACTGTCGTCAGACCAAAGTGTTGGTGAGTGTTCCCCAGAGACAACATATGGTGTTTTCAGGCACCCGGCAGGATAGCCCAGCATTAGGACCCTCAGCCACCCTGGAGCTCCTGTTTCCAGGGCAACATCATGCAGCCCAGAACAGAACAGTACAGGACGATCTGTAGGACCAGAAAGTACACCCCAATACCAAAATACCCTGCCAGCGGCCATCTTGACTTCCATATAGACCGTAACTTTAACTGTACTGTGTTGCTTCATGTGACAAATGACCAGCTGCAGCTGCTGCTGTGTGTGTGTGTGTGTGTGTGTGTGTGTGTGTGTACGTGCATGTGTGTGTGTGTACGTGTGAGCTGTGAGTACACATGTCCATGTATGGTTAAGTACAACACCAAGAGGCTCTAAGATGTGGAACTACATCAGAGTAAGGTAGATTGAGAGAGAGTGAGAGAGTGAGAGAGAGAGAGAGAGAGAGAGAGAGAGAGAGAGAGAGAGAGAGAGAGAGAGAGAGAGAGAGAGAGAGAGAGAGAGAGAGAGAGAGAGACGAGAGAGAGAGAGAGAGAGAGAGAGAGAGAGAAAGAACAAGAGTGAGAAAGAACAAGAGAAAGAACAGGCTGGATAATAAAAAACTATGAATGACTATCTAAACATTTACACAATTCTTATCCGTTTCAGTGCTTGAATCTGTCTCATTTGTGCCACATCAAGTCACGGAGTAAAAGGGAGTAGGATTTTGTCTGAAGATGAGCTAGCACTGATCTGATACATCAATAATAAGCAAGCCGGCTACATAGAGAAGGACTGTAGCTCTTCCTGTAGGTAGTGGGTGTGTGGAGTGTGTGTCATGCTAACAGGTGTGTGTGTGTCAGGGTTATGGAACATGTAATCAGAGATCTAAGTACAGGCAAACATGCAAGAACACATGTCCAAAGGTCACACTGCTAGATCTGGCACTGGCAGTGGTGGGGGGTGGGAGGGTTAGTGTTGAGGTGGGTGAGGGAGGGGTGAGGTTAGTGTTTACCATTGTACTGGGCACTATGGTCCGTCATCACCATCTTTCTGGTCACTACTGTTCACCATGGTCACCATGTTACTGGTCACCATGGTCACCATGTTACTGGTCACCATGATCACCATGTTACTGGTCACCATGGTCACCATGTTCCTGGTCACCATGGTCACCATGTTCCTGGTCACCATGATCACCATGTTCCTGGTCACCTTGACCAGAATTTCAGTGCCCAGACCCTGTGTTGTTCTGTGCATATGACAATAAAAGACTTGAACTTGAACATACTACTGGTTACCATGGCCACCATCCTACAGACCACTATCTTACTGGTCACCATCTCACTGGTCACCATACTAACCCTCCCTCCAGCTCCTTCCTCTTTCTGTGCTACAGGTGGCACCTACTCTAACACACACACACGCCAAGCAGCCAGTGTTCCTCCTTTCACCCCCCCCTCACATTGTTGTTGGAGTAGAACACTGCTCGTTCCTTCATCGTGGTTTGGCTGCTGGGAACATTTCCCAAGACTGCTGACCAGGTTATATATTACAGTATTAGGGCTTGTTTATCATGTGTTGTGGGAGTGTGTGTGTGTACACCAGTGTCACAGTAGAGACAGTCATGGGAACTATAGTATCTAGGGAGATATTCAAACACCTGTTTGCCGACTTAACAGCTTCTCCTATCAGGTGTGATATACCCTGTCCTTTATGAGAGTGGAGGAGAGGAAGAGAGAGAGGAGAGAGAGAGAGAGAGAGAGAGAGAGAGAGAGAGAGAGAGAGACAGAGACAGAGAGAGAGGACAGAGAGAGAGAGAGAGAGACAGAGAGAGAGAGAGAGAGAGAGAGAGAGAGAGAGAGAGACACAGAGAGACAGAGAGAGAGAGAGAGAGAGAGAGAGAGAGAGAGAGAGAGAGAGAGAGAGACAGGAGAGAGAGAGAGAGAGAGAGAGAGAGAGAGAGAGAGAGAGAGAGAGAGAGAGACAGAGACAGAGAGAGAGAGTGAGAAAGAGAGAGTGAGAAAGAGAGAGAGAGAGAGAGTCAAGAGGTACACAGAGAATGTTGGAGGTAGGGAGAGTGTCAAGTGTTACATAACCTTCAGCAGGGTCAGGTATTCATGAGCTTCCCCCACTGAGGGTTCTGTGGGACAGAGGCTGGTTCTTCAGGTGGAGGGGGAGCTTGGACGGTCCCAAACACAACCACCAGTCCTGCCCTGGGCACCTTCTACACACATCCACACAGGAGAGGAGACTAAGTACATGACACATGTAGCCAGGCTACATGACACAGGCAGGCTACATGACACAGGCAGGCTACATGACACAGGCAGGCGGGCGGGAGAGGGGCCAAGTGTGTTTGAGGGAGAGTGTTTTGGCCAGGGAGCAATGTGTGTAACCGCCTAACACAGGAAGAAGCCTCGAAATTCCTCAGTACACGGCTTGCAGCGTAGCTAATTCTTGAAGTTGGAGCAGCTCTCTGTCCTGCATCTCTCTCTCTCTCTATCTCGCTCTCTCTATCTAGCTATTAACACAGTACAATCTGCAGAATACACATTATATTTGCATGCTTCATAAACAATGCTTAAACAATACAATTACTGTACTTCTTTCCCTATGTTATACGAAATATATACTCCATACAGTACGTATTTAAATGATCCTCATTCTACAAAATAACAATTTGGCATTCAAATCTAAAATATATCTGCCTTCACTACAAGATAACAACATAGCAATAACTCGAATCATCTATTTGTTTTTTGAAGCGACAAAATAAATGTTTATTGACCTGTTGAAAACAGAAAGTTGATGTGAAAGTGGACCTTGATAAAGGCAGGGAGAGAGGCAAATGAGACAAGCCTCTCGACAGACTAGTCAAAGGCGTTTGTTCCCTTGACAACCTCGCACACGCACCACATCCCGTTTTTCTGACTGTTTATTATTGTACATTGGCCAGTATACTGTAAATGGAAAGAAAACATAGATCAACAACCTCAAAGTGAGTTTGATTTATGTCACAGTGTGCACCTTCTGGGACTGTTCCATTGCTTCCATGGATGGGATTACTCTAAGTGACCCCAATCAAGCACATCCCCACTTTTCGACCCAGGTCTGACCATAGACGGGTCACTGGGGCCACAGCCCAGCCTGCTCCCTCCACACCCAGACCCAGACCCAGCCTGGCCTCCCCAGACCCAGCAACACTAACCCTGTGATCACAACCCTCACAACACTAACCCTGTGATCACAACCCTCACAACACTAACCATGTGATCACAACCCTCACAACACTAACCATGTGATCACAACCCTCACAACACTAACCCTGTGATCACAACCCTCACAACACTAACCCTGTGATCACAACCCTCACAACACTAACCCTGTGATCACAACCCTCACAACACTAACCATGTGATCACAACCCTCACAACACTAACCATGTGATCACAACCCTCACAACACTAACCATGTGATCACAACCCTCACAACACTAACCCTGTGATCACAAACCTCACAACACCAACCATGTGATCACAACCCTCACAACACTAACCCTGTGATCACAACTCTCACAACACCAACCCTGTGATCACAAACCTCACAACACCAACCATGTGATCACAACTCTCACAACACCAACCCTGTGATCACAAACCTCACAACACCAACCATGTGATCACAACCCTCACAACACTAACCCTGTGATCACAACCCTCACAACACTAACCCTGTGATTACAACCCTCACAACACCAACCCTGTGATCACAACCCTCACAACACTAACCCTGTGATCACAACCCTCACAACACTAACCATGTGATCACAACCCTCACAACACCAACCCTGTGATCACAACCCTCACAACACTAACCATGTGATCACAACCCTCACAACACATTACAACCCTCACAACACTAACCCTGTGATCACAACCCTCACAACACTAACCCTGTGATCACAACCCTCACAACACTAACCCTGTGATCACAACTCTCACAACACCAACCCTGTGATCACAAACCTCACAACACCAACCATGTGATCACAACCCTCACAACACTAACCATGTGATCACAACCCTCACAACACTAACCATGTGATCACAACCCTCACAACACTAACCCTGTGATCACAACTCTCACAACACTAACCCTGTGATTACAACCCTCACAACACCAACCCTGTGATCACAACCCTCACAACACCAACCCTGTGATCACAACCCTCACAACACTAACCCTGTGATCACAACCCTCACAACACCAACCCTGTGATCACAACCCTCACAACACTAACCCTGTGATCACAACCCTCACAACACTAACCATGTGATCACAACCCTCACAACACTAACCATGTGATCACAACCCTCACAACACTAACCCTGTGATCACAACCCTCACACTAACCCTGTGATCACAACCCTCACACTAACCCTGTGATCACAACCCTCACAACACTAACCCTGTGATCACAACCCTCACAACACTAACCCTGTGATCACAAACCTCACAACACCAACCATGTGATCACAACCCTCACAACACTAACCCTGTGATCACAACTCTCACAACACCAACCCTGTGATCACAAACCTCACAACACCAACCATGTGATCACAACTCTCACAACACCAACCCTGTGATCACAAACCTCACAACACCAACCACGTGATCACAACCCTCACAACACTAACCCTGTGATCACAACTCTCACAACACCAACCCTGTGATCACAAACCTCACAACACCAACCATGTGATCACAACCCTCACAACACTAACCCTGTGATCACAACTCTCACAACACCAACCCTGTGATCACAAACCTCACAACACCAACCATGTGATCACAACTCTCACAACACCAACCCTGTGATCACAAACCTCACAACACCAACCATGTGATCACAACCCTCACAACACTAACCCTGTGATCACAACCCTCACAACACTAACCCTGTGATTACAACCCTCACAACACCAACCCTGTGATCACAACCCTCACAACACTAACCCTGTGATCACAACCCTCACAACACTAACCATGTGATCACAACCCTCACAACACCAACCCTGTGATCACAACCCTCACAACACTAACCATGTGATCACAACCCTCACAACACATTACAACCCTCACAACACTAACCCTGTGATCACAACCCTCACAACACTAACCCTGTGATCACAACCCTCACAACACTAACCCTGTGATCACAACTCTCACAACACCAACCCTGTGATCACAAACCTCACAACACCAACCATGTGATCACAACCCTCACAACACTAACCATGTGATCACAACCCTCACAACACTAACCATGTGATCACAACCCTCACAACACTAACCCTGTGATCACAACTCTCACAACACTAACCCTGTGATTACAACCCTCACAACACCAACCCTGTGATCACAACCCTCACAACACCAACCCTGTGATCACAACCCTCACAACACTAACCCTGTGATCACAACCCTCACAACACCAACCCTGTGATCACAAACCTCACAACACTAACCCTGTGATCACAACCCTCACAACACTAACCATGTGATCACAACCCTCACAACACTAACCATGTGATCACAACCCTCACAACACTAACCCTGTGATCACAACCCTCACACTAACCCTGTGATCACAACCCTCACACTAACCCTGTGATCACAACCCTCACAACACTAACCCTGTGATCACAACCCTCACAACACTAACCCTGTGATCACAAACCTCACAACACCAACCATGTGATCACAACCCTCACAACACTAACCCTGTGATCACAACTCTCACAACACCAACCCTGTGATCACAAACCTCACAACACCAACCATGTGATCACAACTCTCACAACACCAACCCTGTGATCACAAACCTCACAACACCAACCATGTGATCACAACCCTCACAACACTAACCCTGTGATCACAACCCTTACAACACTAACCCTGTGATTACAACCCTCACAACACCAACCCTGTGATCACAACCCTCACAACACTAACCCTGTGATCACAACCCTCACAACACTAACCATGTGATCACAACCCTCACAACACCAACCCTGTGATCACAACCCTCACAACACTAACCATGTGATCACAACCCTCACAACACATTACAACCCTCACAACACTAACCCTGTGATCACAACCCTCACAACACTAACCCTGTGATCACAACCCTCACAACACTAACCCTGTGATCACAACTCTCACAACACCAACCCTGTGATCACAAACCTCACAACACCAACCATGTGATCACAACCCTCACAACACTAACCATGTGATCACAACCCTCACAACACTAACCATGTGATCACAACCCTCACAACACTAACCCTGTGATCACAACTCTCACAACACTAACCCTGTGATTACAACCCTCACAACACCAACCCTGTGATCACAACCCTCACAACACCAACCCTGTGATCACAACCCTCACAACACTAACCCTGTGATCACAACCCTCACAACACCAACCCTGTGATCACAACCCTCACAACACTAACCCTGTGATCACAACCCTCACAACACTAACCATGTGATCACAACCCTCACAACACTAACCATGTGATCACAACCCTCACAACACTAACCCTGTGATCACAACCCTCACACTAACCCTGTGATCACAACCCTCACACTAACCCTGTGATCACAACCCTCACAACACTAACCCTGTGATCACAACCCTCACAACACTAACCCTGTGATCACAACCCTCACACTAACCCTGTGATCACAACCCTCACACTAACCCTGTGATCACAACCCTCACAACACTAACCATGTGATCACAACCCTCACAACACTAACCCTGTGATCACAACAAGACACTGCCACTTTGGTCTCTCCCTTTTTATATCCTCACACAGTCACACACAAGAAACATGTCCCTTAGAATAGACATAGAAAAGACCACAAAAACAGGCCCCTTTGGCTTGGATATGGTGCAATGTATATGGTCCCATGTTGTAACAAGGTCTACCACAGTACACAGCAGAAGGAGAGGTTAAACAGTCCAGCAGCTGGGGGGGGGGGGGGGGGGGGGGGGCTTACATAATGGCGTCGGGGCTGTGGGTGTGTGAGGCTGGGCATGGGGCCAGGCCCTAGGAACAGCACATGTGAATGTGTGTGGCTAGAGAATCTCTGCTGCAATCTGAACACCAGACAGACATGGAGTCTTTAGTACGAAGATCCCTACCACAGAACTCAAGGGAAACTTCACCCAACATTCAGCGCCATTACAGCAAAAACAACTTTCATAGAGTTTTACCAGTCTGGGCATGTGTACACCCAACACACCAACCCACCCCAGTCCTCTCTCCCAGCTCGCTCTCTCTTCTGTCCCAGCTGTGCAGCGAGGCTAATCCCAGCCCCAGCGCTGGCTGCACATGAGCAAATATAGAGCATATATGTTTGCCACCAAATATAGATGTGTCCAATGCTTTTCATGGTGGCATGTGAGTGTCTCATCTTACTGCAGAGCATGGCAGTTTCTGTTTGGTCAGGAGCTGGGGTTGGGGTGGAGGGGGTCAGTGTGTGGGGGGTTGGGGTGGAGGGGGTCAGTGTGTGGGGGGTTGGTGAGTGGAGGGGTCAGTGTGTGTGGTGTTGGGGTGGAGGGGTCAGTGTGTGGGGGGTTGGTGAGTGGAGGGGGTCAGTGTGTGGGGGGTTGGGGTGGAGGGGTCAGTGTGTGGGGGGTTGGTGAGTGGAGGGGGTCAGTGTGTGGGGGGTTGGGGTGGAGGGGTCAGTGTGTGGGGGGTTGGTGAGTGGAGGGGGTCAGTGTGTGGGGGGTTGGTGAGTGGAGGGGGTCAGTGTGTGGGGGGTTGGTGAGTGGAGGGGGTCAGTGTGTGTGGTGTTGGGGTGGAGGGGTCAGTGTGTGGGGGGTTGGTGAGTGGAGGGGGTCAGTGTGTTGGGGGGTTGGGGTGGAGGGGCTTGGATGGAGGAACTTGGGGTGGAGGGGGGCTTGAGGTTGGGTTGGGGGCACCAGATGGAGCCTTATTTAATGGCTAAAGGTCAGTGAACCAGCAGTTCTTGGCTCTGGGACAGGATAAGCCCAGCGAGGGTCGGACTGATGACTGACCTTTGGAGACTAAATGCAGCCCGTTCTGCAGGCCAGACCTGCAGCTGTGGCCCTGACTTCTTACTGGTCATGATGGGGCACTTACCGTGGAATGCTAACGCTACCATCAGCCAAATGGGTACCCATTACATGGCTTCCTCGACTCGCGCTTACATAGATGTAATAAGTGACTAAGAGAGAAAAACTGAGTAGGAATATATTATATTATATATTATTATTAATTATATTTGAATTATGGTATAAAGTCTGTGAGATGTAGGCCTACGAAACGTATTAAGCACAACACTGTTAAAACTGCGTGCGTGTGTGGAGGCGGGGAGGTTGGCTCGCGATGCATTTGACAACGCCAGCGCGGATAAATAACTCTTTAACCCTTTATCCATTGAGATAACATTTGGAACGTACCCAATTCCTGTTATCGACAAACAGTTTAGTCTTAAAACACATATGTATCCTAGGTTACAAATCAATGCGTTGGATAGCGCACTTAAAACCTGTGTCAATGCACGTAATTGTAATGTAATCATCAAGCACTCGTGAGTTCGTACCTGGACCTCAGGCACAATTTCGGGAACAATTTCGGGCTCTTTAGCGGGCTGCTTCTCAACAACTGGAACCTCCTCGACAACGGGGGCCACAGCCACGGGCTCCTCTTTAGGGGCGACTTTGACAACTTCTTTGACTTCGGCCTTAACTTGAACTTCTTTTTTCGCTACGACCGGTGGCGCTTCTACCTTGGGCTTCACCACTCCCAGGGCCCGTGAAGGTGGGATGATATCTGCATATTCGATGGGACCTTTCTTTGTCGCGGCCGGTGCTTCGCTCTTCTTGTTCAAAAACTTGGCTGCCACCACGACGGCAACGACAGTGAAGAATATGGCTGGGATGATGATGGATGCGTCCATCCTTGCGGTATTCGAAAAAAGCTTTAGCGGCACTTATTTGTTTAGAATGTATTTAAAGCTCCCGTTTTGGGTTTGTAAAAGTGTTCCTTCTTGTAGCTAAGGGAAACGGAGCGTGTGTGTGTTCAGCTCAACAGTACAGTCCTGCACGCACCGTGGAGCATCTCGTGCACTTCCACTAAACACGGCCAGATAAACCTGCGCGTTGAAGCACCGTATCGTGCTTTAAAACGGAGCGTCACGTCTCGAAGACCTGCCCCGTTTGAAGAGGCCGTCCTTTTTAAAGAGGTATTCCCTTCACAATGTAGCAATGCAAATGAATAATCTTAAAGTGCGTGTGAACTCGCTAGTCAGGGAATATCCGCATCCGAAACAGGCTGTCGTGGGCTTTACACCAGCATCTAGGCTAGGTCTTAATCCGTTTTATAACAGCGCAGGACCACACTGGGTCGGCTTGGAAACGTACCGTTTAGTCATTCCGCTGTTTACACTGACACAAAAAAATACTATGATGCTGTTACCAATCCTCATGTTATAAAATGTAATATCAAAACATTCCACAGGATAAAGAACTATTCAAAAGTGTGCATTCGAATGAAGCCATGTATGTAAAGCACTTGACACAATATACATAGAAAAAAAAGATTTTATTGATTCATTAACAATATTAATTTATTCACTTTGATCTGGGTAACATCAAGGCTGTCCACCTCACACCCTAAGAAGGCCTTCCTCTCACTCTTCACTACTCAGAGAAGGAGAGCAGAGACAGGAGAGCAGGGAGACAGGAGAGCAGGGAGACAGGAGAGCGGGGAGACAGGAGAGCAGGGAGACAGGAGAGCGGGGAGACAGGAGAGCAGGGAGACAGGAGAGCAGGGAGACAGGAGAGCAGGGAGACAGGAGAGCGGGGAGACAGGAGAGCAGGGAGACAGGAGAGCAGGGAGACAGGAGAGCGGGGAGACAGGAGAGCGGGGAGACAGGAGAGCAGGGAGACAGGAGAGCAGGGAGACAGGAGAGCAGGGAGACAGGAGAGCAGGGAGACAGGAGAGCGGGGAGACAGGAGAGCAGGGAGACAGGAGAGCAGGGAGTCAGGAGAGCAGGGAGACAGGAGAGCAGGGAGACAGGAGAGGAAAGCAGGGGGAGGAGTATAAAAAAAAGAGAGCTGAACTGAGAGGAGGATGAGTGTTGAGGAGAGGATGTCAGTATAGAGTCCTGTCTCCCCACTGCTCTGGAGGGAGAAAGCAAGGCACCCTAACCCAGCTGGGGCCACCATAGTGCTAAATGCTTTACAAGAGGTGAACACACACACAGACACACGCCTCGATCTCCAAGCCCAGACCAACAGACTGAAAGCTGCAGTGTCACACTTGTAGGTCTGAAACTGGCCAACACTTGACTCCCAGAACATCCAGAGGATTCCAGAACATCCTGATCGTTCCAGAACGTCCTGAACCAATGAAGTTCATTGTTCCAGATGTGCATGCTTGCACCAACCCTGTGAGTCTACATTTGATGTTGGGAACTGTAAACACCATGTAGTAGGATGTTAAAATGCTTCATGGGAAAAGACAGGTGGAATGGGATTGGAACACAAGGCAACACACACACACACCCCAGTCTCTTTAAATCTCTTGCTCTCGATGACAGCCACAAAGAGCTTACAGGCACTTTAGTCTAAGCGACAAGTTGGTTACACGTGCAGCACTGATACGCATACAGCAAAACATCCACGTATTCTGAAATGACACATCTGTCTGGATGATACACTCACCATTTTAAAGCACTAAACCAGTATTCACAACATGGCTTCCCCACCCGCACACCACAGAACTGTTTGATACAAGTCACATTGTTTAGCCGGCTGTATTTGAGCTCTAAGAAGGTTCTTCAGACAGCAGCACTGTATTCTGCTGTGGGGTACACACATACACACACACACACACACACACACACACACACACACACACACACACACACACACACACACACACTGCAGGTGAACTCAGGTACACATCAGTTCAAGACAGAGCCCAGAAGCCTGTTTCAACCGAGAGCTTGGTATGTTTGACCGCTTGTTTTCCGATTTCTCAGACACAAATCAAAATATAAAAAAAAAAAGTATATAAAAAGGAGGGCTTTAGTCGTGAACTGCAAGGCGATAAGCTGAGTGTTTTAGCATAACTACTACGCAACTAAACCTATAGCTCTGTGCATACCCTTCATGTTCACACTAAACCACCACCACCATAAAGCAGGTTCTTAGTCCGGGACTCTGGACTGCAGCAGATTGTGGGCCGTCCGGTGGGGGAGATCAGGGAAAGTGTGGTGACGTGTGTAGGATGTGCAGGCACTGGCGCCCCCTACCGTTTAAAACTGGGAAGTACAGCCACCCAAGATTACATATGGGGACGTTTGATTTGGGAACTGTTACTTTGGGAGATATAAATCCTGCACACACCCACAATTTTGATTTCAGATGGTCTGTTCCTCACACAGCTGAGCTTCCTGGTTTTCAGAAAAGCAAGGTGACCAAACAAAAAATGTTTTCAGGTAAAAACGTTGGCAGGCAAAGTAACAGAAAGTTGTCTTATAGGATAAGAAATGATATTGTTTCAGTATGATGTCATTGTTCTGATGTCTTTAAAGTGATCCAGAGAGGACTAGCCCGCTCACCTCTGAACAGGCTGTTGCCAAACGCTAGTTTCAGGTCAGTTTATTTCTCCTCAGAGGTTAGAGGAGGAAGGGAAGGATGCGTGTTAAGGTATTGAAACATTAAGGGTGCAGGGGGCGTGTCTGCAGAGGGCGTATCTGCAGGGGGCGTGTCTGCAGGGGGCGTGTCTGCAGGGGGCGTGTCTGCAGGGGGTGTGTCTGCAGGGGGCGTGTCTGCAGGGGGCATGGCTCTGGAGGGGGCGTGGCTCTGCAGGGGGCGTGTCTGCAGGGGGCGTGTCTGCAGGGGGCGTGGCTCTGGAGGGGGGTGTCTGCAGGGGGCGTGGCTCTGGAGGGGGGTGTCTGCAGGGGGCGTGTCTGCAGGGGGCGGGTGTCTGCAGGGGGCGTGTCTGCAGGGGGCGTGTTTGCAGGGGGCGTGTCTGAGGGGGCGTGTCTGCAGGGGGCGTGGCTCTGGAGGAGGTGTCTCTGCGGGGGGCTTGGCTCTGAGGGGGCGTGGCTCTGGAGGCGGTGTCTCTGCGGGGGGCTTGGCTCTGAGGGGGCGTGGCTCTGGAGGCGGTGTCTCTGCGGGGGGCGTGGCTCTGCGGGGGCGTGGTCACCGGGAGGAGCTGCGCTCCTTGCTGACACAGTCGTCCTGTGTGGTGGCATCCCCGTTAGTCACAGCGCTGCACGTCCTCCTCTTCTTCCTCCTGTGGGACATGATGTCTCCCTCAGAGCCAGCCTGGAGGGGGGACAGGAGAGGAGGGAGGGGGGGGAGGAGAGGAGGGAGGAGGGGGAGGAGGGGGGAGAGATACAGAAAGCGTGATATGGAGATAAAATATACAGTATATGAGGAGAGTATTGAATTTGCTGATGTTTTCACAGTCAGCAGAACAGTGTATCCTATAAAGCAGGGTCTGTCAACAAGGATAACCTAGCATCTTTATGACTGACACACACAACCAATAGACTGACAGCCAACAACAGCTACCTCCAGTTTTGTCCCAGCCAGTAACTCTAGCCCTCACCCCCACACTCACGCTTCACACAAATGTAACACACATGGCCACCAGGAACATACATGTGTGTGTGTGTGTGTGTGTGGAGGTGGAGGAAAGATCCTACAGAAATAGGCTCCAGCAGTGAGCACTGTCACCTCCCTGTCTGTCTCCGGAACATGCTGGAGAACCTGCACCTGTGCTTGTGTAGTAGAGACACACAGGGAGTGTGTGTGTGTGTTTGTGGTCCTCTGCACGTGTCCTGCGCCTGTGACAGGGAGACATGTGACCCCTGCTGTCCCCTCCACCCACTCTGGGCAGCCTGGTCATGTGACTGGGGCCACTGGCCCTGTGTGAGCATGGCTCCACTTGTGTTTCTGTACATGTACTGTTCATGCATGTCTGTGTGTGTGTGTGTGCGCGCAAGCGGGACACAGGACATACATCAGAGTCTGATTCGGAGGAGGAAGAGGAGGAGGAGGATGAAGAGTCACTGGAGCTGTCGGAGGCGATGCCCGTGGACTCCTGCAGGTCCACTTTATCAGCCAGGGCAGCCATGTCTGGTCTCTCTGTCTTCAGGATCCTGGGGCGGGGGGGAGGGAGAGAGAGAGAGAGGAGTGAGAGAGAGGAGTGAGAGAGAAGAGTGAGAGAGAGAGAATGTAAACACACATAGACCCTTCATGTCAAGGGCCCCATCAACCCGTACTATGTAAGAGGACCCAACCCTGACACAGTACACGACCGTGGGGTGTACGAGCAGTACCAGTCACATCTCTGAAGGGGGTTAACCTATTGGGGACGACCTCAGGGCCATTTCTAGCTGTGCTGTCATGTACCTGGCTCGACAGGCATATGCCTGGACAGCTAAGTATGGCTCAGGACCCTCTGTACTCCCCGAACCAGTAGCATACTATACATAAACATGTCAACACATTCTGCAGGTCTCCAACACTCATGTACACCATGTGTGTGTGTGTCTCACCGGTACCACTTGCGGGACAGTTTGGGCCTGCCGCGCACAGTCTTGTGCCACACGATGGGGAAGTTGGTGGCGCTGGCGAAGTTCTGTGTGACTGCGATGGTGGTGTCCAGGTTTAGAACCACGTGCCACCAGCCTCCTGCACACACACACACACATCGCCATGAGCAGCACGACATGATATCTACTACTGCTGCTAGTGCAGAGCTAATGCTGTATATATTTGTTAGTCACAAACTGCTCATCCCAACCACTTCTCAAGCACCAAGTCCTTGGGTCATGAGTAATACACCTGGCGGATTTCTGCCCGCTTCGGTCCACGGACACACACAGATTCCTGCCTGATAGTTAGATTAGCCTACTTTAAATCATCTGAGATCAGGCTGACATGTTGCTGCTGTTGATCAGCAGCTTCCTAGCCAACCGCAGGAAAACTCCTAGTTCAGATAATCCTAATCTGGTCTCTTACTGTAATCCCCCAGGATGGTGCCAATCCAGCTCATCAGGGCCAAATGACACCCATGTCTCTAAAGCAAGAGGCTAAAAAAATCTGCATGGTACCAACAGTAATCTCTAGTACTGTAATGCTAACATTTACATGTATTCATTTAGCAGACGGTTTTATCCAAAGCGACTTCCAAGAGAGAGCTTTAAAAAGTGCATAGGTCTCTGATAATAACAATAAGATAGCCCCAAAAACATTGCGGGTAGCCTAAACATGAAACACACATTGTGATCAACCAAAAATAAGTGCCAAAGGGAAGAACCATAAGAGCATGTAGTTAAGCAAGTTACAATTAAACAACATGAATCGCTTTAAGTGCAAGTGTACCTGTAGAAAAGCAAGCAACAGTAAAAGATATTTCACAGCGAGTAATGTTATGGGCCTTTCTTCATCCCTGTAATGTGATGGTTCTTATTCCAGTTATTATTAATTAATATGTTATGGTCTCATGGTCGCTGTGACAACGCGAGCAGCTATTCCTAGAAACAGCCGGTTCAGACCAGCCGAGCCGCTAGTGTTGTTTTCAAACACACATTGGAGGTTACACAAGATTTGATTGAGATGGTCAGTCAGTAATTCCATACCCAGGCTCCAGTCTACCAGCTGTACTCCACACCTCAACCCTCCACACCTCCACCCACCACCCTCCAGCCCTGCGAGTGTTAGGAGATATTCTCCCCTATTCACCCCCACACCCACCCAGCCCACTCACTCACCCACCCACCCACCCACCCAGCCAGCCAGCCCCCTCACCGGGTACAAAGACCGTCTCTCCAGGGCCCTGCAGGATCTCCAGGGGTCTGAACTCAGCGGGCCAGGTGGACTGCTGCGTGCGGGGGTACACCACGGTGAACCAGGTGATGGCTTCATCCTGCTGGTTCCCTCCATCGTCCCGCGTCACCTGCACCACACACACACACACACGTCACTGTCTGCCTGGGACTACCTCTGGGACTGGAACCACTGACCTTCCTCTCCCCTTCTCCCACTACACCCGAGACACCTTCCCAGAAGTTGTGGGGCACGGTTGGGGCTGTTACTTGAGCATGTTGTAGTATTCAACACAAAATTAATTATCTATACATCAAAGCACACGCACACACACACACAAGCTACTCAGCACCAGCATGAGACGCAACATCAGCGTCGAGGTGAAAGGCTCGAGGGTTAAAGGTCACCTTGATGAGCTCGCGGGGTGTGTGTGTGGGGAACAGGCACCAGCGCTTGTGGCCCTGCACCAGGGCATTCCAGGCACTCGTCCCCAGAGGGTCGATGTGGATCCCCGTCCCTGAGCGTGCGGGACCCATCACAAACCACCTAGAGGAGAAGCAGGGCAGTCAGCACGCGCTCAGCACACGGTCACACTGGGTCTGTTTCCGGGGATGGGCAACTGCTCAGCGGAGGAGCACCCGGCCCAGGCAGACACCTGCAGGACCCTCACCTGTAGGGAGGCCTGCGTTTCTCCCCGGCGAACTGGAACAGGTCGTCTCTGAAGAACAGGGGCACCTGGTAGTCGTCAAGGAGCTTGCCTCTCTTGGCGTGGTCACCGTAGCTGCTGTCGAAGATGTAGAGCGGGCTGTCGTCACGCGTGCCCTCCAGGTACTCCACGTAATATTTCATCTTCATCTTCACAGAGTAGCCCTCGTTGTCCTCGCCGCACTTGAACTTCTGGTTGCGGTACTTCCGTTTGAGACGCTCCAGGGACCATTTCTCACGGGCCGGCCAGGTGTCCTGGGGGAGGGGGGGGTTAAGTCATAACACCTTTTATGTAATTCAATACTGAATTTCTATAAGAGTTCATCTCAGGGAGCAACATTATAGTTCTTAATCATAATAATATTAAGATATCATTTTTTTTGTAGCTACCGTTGATATTCTGTTCCAATTATTATAGTATGTGTGTCTGGAGAAGAGATATGAGAATCATCAGTATTTCTATAATTCTGTATATTATCAGAACAGTTAAGGTATGCTAGTTTGAGGGTGAAAGTAGAGTCTGTAATGCAGTATAGACCTCCCTGGTAGTCTCCAGTACCACCATACAGGACTGTACTCTACCTGGTAGTCTCTAGTACCACCATACAGGACTGTACTCTACCTGGTAGTCTCTAGTACCACCATACAGGACTGTTCTCGACCTGGTAGTCTCCAGTACCACCATACAGGACTGTTCTCGACCTGGTAGTCTCTAGTACCACCATACAGGACTGTACTCTACCTGGTAGTCTCTAGTACCACCATACAGGACTGTACTCTACCTGGTAGTCTCTAGTACCACCATACAGGACTGTTCCCGACCTGCCCAGGCCAGCAGTGTTTCACCTGCTACCTGTGGAGACACCTACCTGGCAGTTAAGCAGCACCACAGGCTTGTAGGGCCGCTCAAAGCGCTGGATGAACTCCTCCGGGCTGAGACGAAGGGTGTCCACACGCTCCACATTATCCTGGAGGGGAGGGGGGGAGACACAGGTAGGAGTGGACCAGGAGGATAGACAACAAAGAAGCAGGTATGAGAGGAGGAAAGTGTGCATGTGTAATGGGGTAGGTGTGTATGTGTGTGTATGTGTGTGTGTATGTATGTGTGTGTGTGTGTGAGCGCTGAGGGAAGCATTTAGCACACCAAAACCCTTATTGACTTGGTACTTGACTTATCCCTGTCTACCTAAAAGCCCCTTTGTTTAAAGCTTTAAAACTAAATATTGAGCTATGTCGTCCCGCTTGAATGAGGTAGTCAATGGTCCGGGATGCAAGTGACAGGAATATGTCCTTTTGAGGCAAGCTGGAAAAAGAGTAGAATGCCACAAACTGGTGTTGAGGTGTTGACTTCTAGACCAACTCCAAACTGCCAAAGCCTGGAGGGCCATGGTTATTCTTAGCCTCCCCCAAGAACACATAAGAGCTCTTTCCTAACACTTCAAGGGCTTCAAAATCTCCTGTTGCATTTGAAACGCTACGCGAGGCCTCCTTCGGCATACCGAGAAGAGAGAACATTTTTCCGGTATTTACTCCTGTCAGAACCACGTTAATGTACCCCTAGACCCAATCGTGTCTCTTTGAGATGCACATTTTAAGAAACCCCATGTAATAGTTAGCTCTAAGAGCCACATAGACTAAACACGGTCAAAAATGTTACGTTGGACTAAATATAATTTATAGAATTATATGATAAACTACATTGATTAAACCCCGCACTTAAGCCTCTGGCTACATTTAAGGTCTGAGTTTGTGACAAATAACCCTAGGTCGTGCTTGGTCTTTGATGGCGACATCATACCAATACAACATTCCTGACTACATTTGTTGTAGTTAGAACTTGCTAAATTGCAGTCAAAAACTGGCATGTAAGTCTTGGCTAACATTTGGGGGAAATCTCCTTTGATTCTTATTCACACAACTGACCAGATATTGTTGAACCCAAGACCCTTGGCAAGGGTCAGTATTGGTACATTGGCTACCATGTCTGCACAGCCTACGTGACCATCCGCACAGACTTGGGACCCAAGTTGGGTAACGTGAAACGTGCTGGTGCTAGTTAGCGTTAGCTAGCACTTAGGTACTGACAGTTTACCTTCACTGTCCGGTGAGACAGATCGAAAGTTTCGTGATAATCATGTTTGATCCAGTCTAACGAGTCCTTGAGTTCGGGCCTGGCGTTCCGTTTCGCCTCTTTAATCCTCTTCTTACTCTTATGGTTCATTCCTCCGTAAAAAAAAATGGGAGTTGTCCTGAGTTAGCTATACAGCTAAACTGGGTAATGTGAGCAAACACATTAACTAGCCCAGTCGAGGCTGGCGTAGCTAGCTGGTGGTAGCCTGCTGATGTAGAAGTAGATGGGGTGGTGCTAGCTAGATAGCTAAACAAGCGCTTCTGCCAAGCAAAGTCAGAAGAGGGTCTCGTAGTGTGGTTAGAAAATACGACACGTCGGATCTGTACTGTTGTCTGACGGATGTAGTGTTTAGAGCACAGTTATAAGGAATTTAAGGTTGGGATAACAAACTAACCAGACCTGCTTCGGTTGCTTAGCTAATGGTTTAACATCCGCCTACAGAGAACATATCGCAAGTGTATTGGTCACAAATATAACTAGGATGTATCGTTGATAGGACAAAATGTCGAACCCGCCTTCCCGCCAGTGCCACATCCAAATGTTACTTGCTATCCTAATGTATAATAGCTTTTCACTTCCGGTTCACAGGCGGCGTCCTCGTCTACAAGGAACTCGCTGAGTTAGGCCCCGCGAGCCGAAATATTATGGCAGCATTTTTTATTTTAAAAGTTAATTGTAAACAACTTAAATCAATTGCAAATGGAGAGCAGCGATACTGCTGGATCCAATATAGTCGCGAAAGCATTCACATTTGAAGGGAGAAAGGATACGTGGTCATCGCTGACGGTCAGCATACCTGAGGTTGTGACGCACTTCATACATTGTTTAGCCTCCCTCCTTATAAAAGTACTAACACTCTACCGAGCCTTTATTTCGGGTACCCCCACTTTAAAACACTAGTTTTAAAGCTTCGCGTTAACCGTTAACTAACTAATCCTGGGCAAATCCAAGGTCTATGACAACACCGTTCTCTTGTGTTGCAGGTTCTCGAGCCACAATATGGCATGTATGTTTGGCCCAGTGCGGTGGTCCTGGCTCAGTTTGTGTGGTCCCACAGGGACAAACTACCCCAGAAAACAGTACTAGAGGTGACGGATCGTACTTGTTATACTCCCTACTCTAACCCACTCTCACAGCCGAAACTACGATCATAGGTGGATCAAAATGGTGGACTTTGCACATCAAATGGATGGACGGATGATGACTGTACTCTTTAGAGCTGTGTAGGGTCAATGTGGAAGTCTTGCTGGCTCATGAATGAAACACTAATTGTGTGTTAATCTCCTGAATGACTGTGATCTTGTTTGTTTCTCAGTTAGGGGCTGGTGTAAGTTTACCAGGTGTGGTGGCCGCGAAGTGCGGGGCTCAGGTAATCCTGTCCGACAGCGCAGAGATCCCGCTGTGTCTGGAGAACTGCCGGAGAACCTGTTCAACGAACGACTTGGCCGCGGTGCGCGTGGTGGGTCTAACCTGGGGCGAGATCTCCCCCGACCTGGTGCTCCTTCCTCCGGTAGACGTCATCCTGGGGTCCGACGTTTTCTACGAGCCAGAGGGTTGTAATTCCCCCTTTGGGTTATTTGTCCATTGTATATTTGGTTCAGTATAAGGGGCTTCTGTCGGGTGTGTAGTCAAATAAGACGGTATATTAAAACAATTTAATCTCTGGGCAACTTTTAATTCAGATTTCGAAAATGTCCTCGTGACCATCACCTTTCTCTTGAGGAAAAACCCTGAGGCCCAGTTCTGGACAACCTACCAAGAGAGAAGGTAGGCCAGTCTTGAAACAGCCACTTTACAATGTGGCTTTTGTCCAGTCTAAGTATAGTTAAACTAAGCTTATTCTGGAAAATTACCCCATACACGTTCAAGAGTTAAGTTTCAAAAGTTAAATTGCACTTAGTTTGAGACGGACCCATCTCCATCCTTGTGTTCTAGTGCTGACTGGTCAATAGAAGCACTGCTGCACAAATGGAACCTTCAGTGTGTCAACATTCCACTGGAGAGATTCCAAGCCAATCAGGCCCACCTGGCTGGCTCCACACTTCCTGGAAACCATGCTGTGCAGATGCTGATTATCACGTTGAAGGGACATGTGCAGAAACCAATAGCTGACGGAATGAAAAACAACCTTTGAAATATTGTAACTCCCCCCCCCCCCCCCCCCCCCCCCCCCCCCCCCCCAACATGTGAATAAAGTTCTGGAATTGTTGGAAAAGTCATATTGTTAGTCACTGTCACAAACCCCTGGTTTTCCATTTAAAAGAGACCGAACCACAGATGGTTAAGAGAAAACACTTTATTAGCAACCACATCGGTCTACATACAGGATTTTAAACAGGAACGGGACAGGAATGCAGATGGGGCAAGACAAATGCAATGGATCCGTTCGATCAAAAAATAAAACACCATACCGATCCGAATAATTGCAAACTATTAAAACAAAAAAAAGTTTATGATATGCGTCCTAAGAGGGTGAATTTGTTGTCGCAGCCATTTTTAAAGTTGACCGCAGCACAGCTCGGTTGCCTCTGGAACATTCTGCTGCTTACTGGGGACTGCCAATCATTCAGCACTCCACCACTTTACACAGCTAACCAGCAAAACTCAACTGCTACACAACTGCGCCTAACGCACAAAAAATACAAGAGGGAAGATTAGAATGACAATATGGAGAAAATGGCAAAGAATAACACAAATATACAGAGCACAAGATCACTGTAAAATTGATGCCAGATTCTGTCAATTATCTAGGACGAAAAGAAAAAAAAGTGTATATTTTTTGGGGGGGAGGAAATGGGATGCTTGCCTTTGTAGGGGGAGCAAGTTTTAGACCAAACAGTTTAAGAGTTTGGTCTTTGACCTGATGAAACCACAATAAGTTTTGAAAAGCTATTGTTAAATGTGCTAGGCCTGGGTTTTATAGACTGGGGAGAGGATAGAAGTATGAGCTAGACAAACAAGCAACCACCCCAACAAAATCACTTCAGAACCTCTTAAGATTCCTTCTAAAGAAAAATATTTTTTTAACATTGCGGCATATTAGTAAAAGTCAAGCCTATTTGGGGGAAAATGAGAAAGCAGACACAGGTCTTCAGAACAAGATACAATAGTAACCTTTGACACCAGGAAATCATTGCATGGACGGTGATCATCCGTAGGAAGCCTGCCACTTCAACATGTCGCTCGCGGTGGAGTCTTCATCTGGAAAAACGTAAAGATGGCATTTGTGAGAAAGGTAACTGAAATGGCGATGAGGTATATATCAGCTCATGGGTCCCCTAGTCTTGTGTTAGTCAGTGAGGTGACAGCTTGTTCTTGTAAAGCATCCCCACTCCATCCCAGTTCTTAAACCATGGGTGTGTGACACCCACCAATACTTAGTTGGTTGTGCAAACCAAATGCCTTCTGGGATTGTCCACTGGCCTTGACCCTGGATTTGTCCAGACATTTTTTGGGGCGGGAAATGGCTTTAAGAACCAGAATGTGGACAGAAAAATAGAAATGGGCATAACAGACATCTCAAAATGTGTCTTGGATGGGAAAAATAAAAATAGGGGTATGAGGAGAAAGGAGAAATAAAAAATAATCTGGTGTGTGTGTGGGGGGTCATGATAAACCTTGAGTTCAGTCACTTAACCAGTCTTGGACCACGCCCCTCCCACCCCAAGGTCAGGACTATGACCCCAGGAAGCGGGAGGGGAAGGGGTGGGGATGGGGGGAGGAGACACACGCACACACACCAGAGTACAACCTTCTGTCCAGAGTTCTGCAGACAGACGTACCTCAACACCAACCCCAACACTGCTACTGCCTGCCACCGGCCTGCTCCATAGCAACACCCTCCATAGCAACACTGCAGCAGCTGCAGCGGAGCCCCCGAACCGAGGTGACATCCACACCCCTCCTCCTCCTCCTAACTTCCTCCTCACCACACTGCCTCACACACCTCTTTTGCAAACAGGATTCCGCAGCTTGGAGGAGAAAATTCCAGATTGGTTGATACAAACATTTCTCTCTTAGTTTCTGTCGTCGTGATGTTGTCGTTTACCCTCATTATCAAAAGACTTTCCAAGAAGTCTAGATTGATATATTGTACATGTATATAGACATATATCAGATAGAACATAGCCCTACTAGACTGCACCCCAAACCAGAACACTGAGAATGGCAGAGTCTATTTAATTAGAACTTGCAATGATCCAACAACTAAGAAAATTCAAAAGCAAGAACTTTGCCATGCCCAGTGTTATGATAGTTTTGAATATTTTAATGATATATCTATCCAGGTAACCAGATACCATTACAGTAGCAAACATTTAAATGATCTTCCCACTTTAAGATAACCCATGAATTTTGAATTCGATTTCTTTTAATCCCCGTGAACTAATCAAAACGTGTCAAACTACGAGCAACTAAAGTTGCATAGCTTCTAATCCCCTTTCACCAAACCTACCCTTGCGTCTCGTGCCTACGGAGTTTCGGCTCCATTGTCTCCTGGTGACTTAGGCGGCGGGGTCTTTGACCGGGAACGGGACACTCTGTTGGATGGAGGAGTGCGGCTTCTGGAGCGAGACTTGGACTTGGACCTGGAGCGAGACCTCGATGGAGACTTGGTCTTCTTCCTCTGCGGCGTACGGGACTTGGAGCGGGAGTAGGAACGAGATCTCGATCTGCTGTAGCGGGAACGGCTGCGGGAACGAGAACGGCTCCTGCTTCTGGAACGGCTGCGTCTACGGCGCCTCGGGCTAGGGGAAAAGCTGAATACATTCAGTGGGTCCAGTTAGCTTATCGTCGCCATTAACTGAGAGCAGTCGATTCCAGGTCAATGAACCATGTGCGTAATGGTGGCTGCAAGTTATGTGTCCATGAGTTAAATTCAGAATACAAATAATTTGGCCCTTTTGTTACAAAGTTAATTTATACATACAACGCAATGCGAGCCAAAATGTCTATTCAAGAAAGTCAGCATAAACATTGTCACTAGTAATAATTTCACCGTAGGTAATTATGGCGCTGCTCTAGCGCGGTTAGCATAACACAATACACGGAAATGGGACCTAAGCTAGATTAACTATTGAAGGAGAGCTAGAGCAACTACCTAACCATGTGCTCTGCTCTTACCTCCTGCTTCGGCGACCATAACCCCCGTACCTCCGGGGAGCACCTCCACGCCGTCCGCCGCCGCCACCACCACCGCCATGATGAGAATCCGGTGGGCGTCCATAACGAGCCATCTGGACTCTCAGTTCGCGCCCGTCGAGCAAGGCCCCGTCCATGGCGTCCATCGCATCCTCGGCGTCCCTCTTATCGTGGAAGCGCACAAAGGCGAACCCCCTGCTCTCCTTCGTGTAGCGATCACGGGGAATGTACACGTCTCCAACCCGACCGTACTTTTCGAAAACTCGACGGAGGGTTTCAGGGGAGGTTCGGTATGTGAGGTTGTCCACTTTCAGGGAAGTCATGCCCTCCACATCGGGCGGAGGCCTACCGTAACTCATCTCGTTAGCAATGGCTAATCTGCTATCTTAGCTTCGAAACACAATAGGAAGAATTCTCCCTGCGGGATATGTACTCAAAAATCTTACAAAACAAATCAATCGCAATGTACCATAGTACTTCAAAACCAGTTATTATTAGAGTAAGGCTTTTAAGAAAAAGAAATATTACGCAAAATGTGATTCTTCCTGCAATCGTTGTTTCTTTCCTCTGCACCTCTTCTCCGTCGCTCTCCCGCTGAAGAATGTGGCACTGTGACGAGGGGCACTGCGCATTTATTTGGATGCAAAATACTCGAGAAAATTCTTCCAGGATTTTTTTAAAATAAAAGTTCAACCTTTAATTTGGTCTACCTTAGATAATATGAAAACAATTTGTATCTAACATTTTAAAATAAATACTATTTGTTTGCAAATATTTTTTTAACGTTGACCCGGTTGAGAAAATAACTCGAGAAAACACAGTTTCCCAGAAAGCTTTGCGCCTTTAGCGGGTAAGTGTCAGCTGAGCCGGATGCTTTCACGTGACCCACACAACCAGTTTCAGTCGTACTGCTGTGGAGTATTTATACCAAGACGGAAAACTTGCATATAAGCTGACTACATGGCTTATGAATAAAAAAAGGTTATTGTCGACTTTCCTTTTCGTAGCAATATTGTTCACCTCCAGTTTTTCTACAAAGGGTAAGTTACACGCTAACGCTTTTGCTAATTTTAGTGTGAATATGCAGTAAGGGTTAGCCAGCTACCTGAACCCATCGATTGGTAGTCTACAGTAGTTGTATTGTTATTTATCACCAGTTCATGGATTTACAAAAAAGGACCAACTTGACAGACAGGATTCATTAGTAAACCTAGGCTACATCTCTTGCTGTGCGAGTTTTTGGGACTAAAGCTCATGAGTCGTCAATGTCATCAAGTTTATACCTATTAGCTCAAGATTTAAGAATGTTTCGTATTGCTACAAGCTGTGTACATTTCAACACGGATGCAATACGGCCGAAAGGGATCTTATCTTTCCAAGCGATGTAATTGACATTGCAGTGATTCTGTCTCATTTAATTATATAGTTTAGCAGCAGTGGACCGTCCTCTTTTCTGCTGTGGTTGACTTCATCTAGGGAGGGACTAAACGCCATTCAAGATGACTCCGGAGGGGAAGATGCTGTTGAACATCGTAATCCTGGGTTTTGGATTCATGTTTATGTTTACTGCTTTCCAGACATGTGGCAATATAGAGGTATGGTTTCTGAAAGGACAGTCCGATGTCTGGTATTTCATATGACACAAAATCACACTTTACATTTTTGCTAGGTTGCAAAGTTTAGGGATAATTGATATGCATGTTTGGACAACCATTCATCCTGCTCTGTGTCCAATAGTTTCACTCTGTATGATCATTCTACAGGTTCCAGAAATGTAACCAATAAACTGTGATTGTATCTTGTAAAATGAGGAACAGGAATGTATGCCTTGCCAGATCTTCTTGAGACCAGGAATGTTTTAAGAAGTCCTTTGTTAATCATGTCTGTCGTTTTGTCTTTCAATCCAATCAGCAAACTGTTATCAAGAGTTTTAACAGCACAGAGTTCCATGGGAGCGGTTACACAAGGTAGGAGTGGGGGTTTGATTACATCTTGCACATGGGGTTGACAAGTTAGCAATTAGCAAAATCACTCAGAAACCTGTCATACCAATTTTCTTTTTTTAATGTATTGTGAAGATGAAGAGTTTGGGTAGATCACACTTTATGTAACATATTTACTGAAGCCCCCATGTTAAGTGCCTGCCCCTCAACAGTAGGCTCGATGCTTCATGTTTTGTATGGCAGGGTTTAGATCTTTGCTCCACATCAGCTAAATGGAACACCTTAAGGTAGCGTCTCTATCCAATCTCCCTCGTTCAAAGACATTTTATTGAATCTGACCAATTTAGGTAACAAGGCAGACTTTCAGTTTCCTGCGTGCCAGCAGGCCATGGTAGGACAGAGCAGGAAGGGTAATGACGTGCGTATGACTGGCCTGCCGTGTCATGGGACATCAGAAGGGGGTTAAGGTGCTAGGGTTTAGGGAGCCCTCCCGCCTTAAAAAATCAAATAAATAAATAAAGCTGTTTTGTCAGCCCAGCATGGCAGCTGGTAACTCCTGACTGAGACACCGTTTCATCATGTCTCTAAACCTGAGAAGAATAATCATTTCCCCTGCAATCATCTTCTTTAGATGGTTTAAATGTGCTTAGCAACTCTAACATGTAAAGTAGTACTTGACTGTGTAAAGAGGCTCACATGACATGTGACCCATCCTCATGTCTGTCTCCATAGCATGGCCATCATATATGGAGTCTTCTCTGCCTCCAACCTGATCGCTCCCTCCGTGGTGGCTGTCGTAGGAGCCCAACTCTCCATGTTCTTCAGTGGCCTCATCTACAGGTGAGCTGGTCTCCACATGAGCTGGTCTCCACATGAGCTGGTCTCCACATGAGCTGGTCTCCACATGAGCTGGTCTCCACATGAGCTGGTCTCCACATGAGCTGGTCTCCACATAAGCTGGTCTCCACATGAGCTGGTCTCCACATGAGCTGGTCTCCACATGAGCTAGTCACCAGGGGCCGGCTCCATACAGAGCACTGAGGAAAGTGGGTATTAATGTCCGAAACACGACTTGGAATGAACCTAACTAATCTGTCTTTGGCTAAAGTGGTCTTACAAGGGTCAGTTTAAGTTTAGGGAATCATACTAGTTCAAGTAGTCAAGATAATCGGATATGCATGCTTAAGCTGCCCGAGAGTTCGAACAGAGATCAAATCAATACCCCATGACAAAAAGTAATGATAGAGAGAGCTGCGATGTTCATGGGCACATGACCTGTTCCTGAAAGTACTTCTCTTTGAAAGAGTTTGTAGTGCTGCCAGTAACGTTGTTGTTGTTGTTGTGTAGTGGGTATGTAGCCATGTTCATCCACCCGTACACTTGGAGCTTCTACACAGCCTCGGTGGTCGTCGGGGTAGCTGCTGCAAGTACGTTCCCACGACAACATACAACACTATCTGGACCTGGGCTGTAGTTGTGCCTAGTATTACCACTTCATTTCTTCATTTTCATATTCATTTCTCTCCCTACCCTCCCTGCCTCTAGTCTTGTGGACAGCTCAGGGCAGCTTACTGTCCATCAACTCCACAGATGCCACCATAGGCAGGAACAGTGGCATATTCTGGGCCTTGCTGCAGTTCAGGTAGGCTGCTGACACGCGCAGCAGCGGACACCCTGTTCTTGCATCCGGTGGTACTTTTGTTTTTGAAAATACTTGGTGTTGAAATTCCAGAACAGTTACATATTTCCTTCTGTTTCTCTCTGCAGCTTGTTCTTTGGGAACTTGTATATTTACTTTGCCTGGCATGGCCACCCTCACATATCAGGTATGCTAGTCCCAACATCACTTCCTGCTTTCAGTAAATCTTGCTTCCCAGCTAGAGGTTATTTATAGCATCTGGTTCAGCTAGTTGTCTGTGACATTTCTGGAAGAAATCCCCTGTTGGCATTGTTGCTGACTCACTTGTGTGTGTGTGTCCCAGACAAGGACCGCACCACAGTCTTTATTTCCCTCACGGTCATCAGCTTGGTGGGCAGCTTCCTGTTCTTCCTCATCCAGAAGGTGGAGCCGGAGGTCCCAGCCAATGAGGAGTCACAGTCCTTGGTGCAGGCGGAGTCTACTGAGACTGCTGTGGTCGTGTGAGTACAGACAGACAGGGAGATCAACAGTGGCTGGCTGGCTGGCTGGCCGGCTGGCTGGTCGGCTGGCTGTAGAAGTGAAGACAGCATAGGAGAACTGTGTTGTAAGGTTGTTTTTCTTCATGTGTGTGTCTCCTGTAGCCCACCTAAAGGTCTGGGCTCCCAGGCAGCGGATGCTTTCTGTGAGTCATGTTTCATCCTCTCACTTTACCCACACTCAGGGCCGCAAGCACATGAATGAATCAATGAAGGAATTAATAATGTAAGAATAAGGGATGTATTAATTTAGCAGACAAGTTTATCCAAAGGGATGTACAACACAAGGGGTTTGGAACCCGCAACCTCTTGCTCTGCAGTCAAATGCTCTAACCACTAAGCCATACCCTCCCCCTGGGGTGAACAAACCAAACAAAGATATCATTGAGCTGAACTTGATTCAGACTCAACATGCGCTCTTCTCTCCACAGTCAAAGCCCTGAAGTTGTCGGTCACCAAGGAGATGCTGCTTCTGAGTGTGTCTATAGCCTACACAGGTAGGTTCACACACTCCAGAATACATTATTGGATGGTTACCCAGCAACACATTACCCGCTGGTTTAGAAGGACCATTTGGAGGAGAACAGTTTGGTTTTGAAGCCCGTTGACCCCGCTGAGTACTGCGCCTCATAAACTGATCTTAGCTAAGAGCTTTATGGAGCCTGTTTCACAGTGCAGCCATAAAAACACAACAATCATATTCATGTGACATTCATGTGTCTGACCCTGTTGGGTGACCTTTGCCCCCCGGGTGACCTGCAGGGCTGGAGCTGACGTTTTACAGCGGCGTGTACGGGACGTGTATCGGCGCCATGACGACGTTCGGGGACGATGCCAAGAGTCTGATTGGCCTGTCGGGCATCTTCATTGGCATCGGAGAGATCTTAGGTGGGTCTGCTCTGCTCTTCTGCCTCTTATTTAACTTCCTTCTCTGAGTGGCGTGTCAGGTGATTCTGTCACATGATCAACCAGGAAGTAAAACCCTGAAAGTAGAACTACGCCAGCTGACCCAGTGTTACTGGATGGGACTGC
>NC_061063.1:187631-272765 GCF_021917145.1 Hypomesus transpacificus
CCAGAGAGCTCACATCAGCATGTTTTCTACCTTTACTATTTGAAATGAATTAAAAAAAGAGTGAGCTTAGTGGTTTACAGTGTCAGAAGTTGTGAAGGGCATCGGGGTGTCATGTTTTTAAAGGATAAAAGCGTTCGGAGGAAGAAGACGGGTTGGAAAAAAAAAACATTATTAACATGAATTTTGAACTTACAGTATTCACCCAGGCCTTTAACAGAAGAGATGTGAAAACGATGACCTACCTTTGATCAATCAAAGCTACCTGGGGTAGTTTGAATGACACTGAGCCTGTGTGAGGAAGGCCTGTATCTCACGTCTGCTTAGAGTAGGGCTCAATCAGGGCCTATGTTTCATCACTGACCACAGGTATGGTTGACCATGACAGGGGCATGTAGAGTTCCAGGCAACATGCATTTGAGTCAGTTTTTTTTCTGCCTGCTGTGGTCATCCTAACCACAGCTATCTAGGCACAGCCTGGCTCTCCTATTAAACATGACCCCCAGTCTGTTTCGAAACTGGAGCGGTTTCCCCAAGGTTGCAGCTCCAAACCCCCCTTCACCCACCCCACCTACCCACCCACCCCTCATGGACGACAGCAGCAGTTACCCCAAGGCTGCCCCTCCTCCCCCGGTCGGGCTGTTAACCTCCCCCCAGCTGGTCCTCCTCCCAAATGTCATGGCCTCTCAGCTGTACATAGACCCTGAGGCACCTGTCAGCTACACTAGGGCAATCATGTGTTGTATTGCGGCGTTGCATAGTTTAGCATGGCACAGCCTAGTATCTTAAATTAGCATGGAATGGACAACCCTTGGCATAGCGTAAGATTGTAGCGTTGCATTAGACTAGCATGGCATATTGTCAAAGTTTATTTGTAGCGTGCACCGAATAGTATAGCATTACCAGGACAGTGAACTTCTTGTGATCTGACATGCAGCATCTATTCTAAGCAGTAGAATATATTTTTTAAGCATTTAATTGAGCAACGACTTGACAACAGTGGCACACACAGCGCAGGATTGTTCAGACCGTCGGGTTTAGAAGCAGTTTAGAAGTTGACCTTAACACTGTATGGAGAGGAAAAAAATACTACTTTCTAAAGAGATTTGGATTATAACTGGGGCACTGAGATTTTATAAACGTAATGCAAATGTAAACGTTTAAAAACGCTTGTTTAAAAAATAGAAGAATGATTCATCATAACTTTGCATGGCAAAGGCCTACACAGCATAGTGTGTTGCGTTTAAAATTACAGTGCAAAGTGCAGCATATACAGTAGAATAGCAGAAATTAGCATGTATTAGCATAGCATTGCTAATATAAAATACAGCGTAGCATAGCATGATTTAGCATAGTGTCCTGCCAGCAGTCCTGCCATGCCACTGAGGGCAAAGTGTCGTGTGGGGTGGACTGGCTCGGAGAGGATTAAGCCGGATGTGAGAGTGAATAAACTTAAAGGCAGCGTGTCGCCAACCGTCAAAGAGGAATGGGACTTGGTGGCAGGGGGCATGTTCAGGGAGTGGCCTAGGGTGGCACGGCACTGTCTGGACACGCCCCCTGCTTGGTGGGTAGATAACGGTTTCCTGACATTTATGGAAGCAAATCAGTGACAATATTTAAAATGCATTGAATTGATTCGAATAAAAAATTCGAATGGAGGAATTCAAATCTCAAAAATTGGAGCTGAAAAAAATTAGTGCCGATTTTGTTCAATTTCTGAAGAATTATTTATTAATTTTTTCGGACCTGAATTTCCAAACCTTCAACTTTTTTGATCAGATTTTTTCTATTTTTCTATTTCAATATTAAGTATTCAATGCCTTAAAAAATTCCAAAGACTTTCCTCGAAGACAATGTCACACCTATATCTTAGCAAAATAAGATTCACTTCATTTTAGGGAACAGTATGTATTAGACTATATCAGTACATGTTCTCTTAGCATTGTCTTAAAAAAAAATGTTATTTCAGAATCTGCTGTGAAAGTTCATGTATTTCAGGAAGTCTATGAATAGAAGTTGGTTCTCAGACCTGTGACTCATGTCAGTGTAGCAGAGACACATCACTGGTTCCAAGTCAAGCATTCATAGCCTGTATACCTTAACTCATTGACTGCAAAGAATGTCGACCTTTCTTGTGCTACCTACAAATAAACACATTTGATTGAAATGGAACCCTGTGAAACAACACACTTGCGCACACACACACTAACACACACACAATTACTTTTTACCTAGGGTCACACAAGATTATGTTCCCTGTTTCAACACCGGTTTCACAAAGTCAACACTTTGACTTGACCTGAAACACAGTCCTAACCACATCCTTCCTCTCATGACTGATCTTGTCAGTAGTATTGTACAGAAATGCAAACGGACCCTTTTCCCCTCACCCTGGTACACTGTGCACAGAAACAGCTCTGCTAGCTTTGAAGCTGGTGTTGATGAACCTTGGTATCTAGTCTGGCCAGAGAAACAACAAACAAGAGAAGAGTCATCGCAAGCTGGCTGGGCCTCAAACAGTGTGTGAGTGTGTGTGGGTGTGACTGATTGTCTGTGCGTGTGTGTATGTATGTGTGTGTGGGCATGTGAGTGAGAGAGTGTGTGTGTGTATGTAGGGAGGGGGGGGAGGGGGGTTGGACTGTAAAACAGCATTCAGTGACCAGTCAGGAAGGACAAAAGCCAAGTTGTTACATACCTGGTTTATTATTAGTCATCATATAAATGCACATTTTGAACACGGGGAAACGACATGAGAGGGATCTGTAGAAAACACATGGATCACAGAAGAGGGGTTTGACAGCATGGTCCAGGTCTTCATCAGCGTTTCTGAAACTCTTTACCAGACAGCCAGCCCATGTGACTGCAGAGCAGCTGAAAAGGAGCCAGGACCTCCCCGGGGTGACAGGTTATGTCCTTTTCAACTGTTTCATCTAAAACACAGTGTCCTTCTGCTTGTCTTTCATGGAATATTGCTGTAACCAAACATGGGTTTTTAAAGATACCCAGTTGTAAGAGAAAACATCTTCATGATGCTCTCTCTAAGGAAAGCCTAGAGTAAAACATGAAGTAGATTCCAAAGGCATTAAGATGAAGGCCTGCGTTCACAAAGAGTCTCAGGTGATTAACTCTGACTCCAGATCAGATCGGTGTCTTCCACACCCAGACCCCTACGAGTGCACGAACACAGATCTGATCCTGAATCAAACCCTGCTGCCGTCAATCCGCCATCCCAGGTCACACCGCCATGGGAGACCAGACCATAATTACCCTCCCGGGTTGTGTTGCCATGGCAGAGCAGATTAAACCCTGTGATCCCCTCACCAGGAAACAGTCATAATGACACCATTGTTAGATCAACTGAAAATCCCCCCCCACACACTTCCTCCCCAACCCCCACCTCCTTCTTCACCCCTCGTCTCCAGGGTCACTCAGGCTTTCACTAGGGTTCACCTCCTTCTTCACCCCTCGTCTCCAGGGTCACTCAGGCTTTCACTAGGGTTTACCAGAAGGAACAGGCTAGAGAACCTGTGCTCCAGTTTGATGTTATGCTCAACTTATCCTCTTTTACACAACTTTTATTACCCAAGCAGAAGACCTGGCCAATATGACTATTATTACTAGTAATAACTATGTTATAAATAGTAATAACAGTGTTATAACTGGCAATCATGTTAAAGCTATCTTGTTAGGTGTCAAAGCAGAATGACACCATCCTAATATACTAGTCTCCTGGTGTCTTCTGCAGGCTATCAACATTTCATCCTCCCCCCTCTCTCTCTCCTCCCCCCCCCCTCTCTCCCCCCCCTTCACTCTCTGCTCACCTTCCTGTACCATGACCATGGGAGTCAGATGGCTGAGAGGTGAGGGAGTCGGGCTTGTAATCAGAACGGATTGCCGGATCGATTCCCCACCGTGCCAAATGAAGTTGTGTCTTTGGGCAATGCACTTCACCCTACTTGCCTCGGGGGAATGTCCCTGTACTTACTGTAAGTCGCTCTGGATAAGAGCGTCTGCTAAATGACTAAATGTAAATGACACGATGACTGTGTCAACATCTAGTCTCTCTCCCTCATCCATCGCTTTTCTCTTTCTTCCTTTCACACACACACTTCCAAGTTAGGCTTCACTACTCAGCTAAGCTTATCAGTGAGGTGCCAGTTCTGTTCCAGCTATTCGACTGAATTCGGCAGTAAGGAAAGGACAATGGAACAATCCCTTAACTTCCTTATAAAACCTGTTATCAACGTTTATCAGATCATCGATCTGAGTCACCTGGTTTAAAAATGTGAAGGAGTTCACTGTTGGGCAACCGGGAGGTTTTGCTGGTATAAGGCCTTTTCTATCCTGTCCAATCAGAACAGACAACGCCTCGGCCTTCTCCTCTCCCCCACCAATCAGAGCAGAGGTAGGAGCAGTCATTTTGCTGCTACAGGTTGTGTGGAAATGTACTAGGTTGTCCTGTCCAGTCATGCCTAAGACTGACAAACAACACTCCTTCCTTTCACCAGTTTGGGAAAACATTTGCTGATAAAATGTGTGTGCATGTTTGTGTGCGGTTCGACAGCATGACTTATGATACTTCCTTTTGCAATTTGATTCTGGCGACCACGCCTTTATTTACAACCGAGTCAAGATGTTGCCATAATCCGTCAAAGACAAACCAGCCCCATGTTCACCTAACAAAACGGAGACAGACCAGTGAGCCCCTCCCATACCCCCTCCCTCTCCTCCGAAACAGGGGGGGGGGGGGGGACACCCAAACAGAAAGAAAAAATCCTGAAGGAAACGTCAGGGTTGTATTTTTTAAATTCTGCCATAGGGTCCTCACAAACACACACACACACGCACACGCACACACACAGAAGCATGCACTGTAGCCAGTGAGGGTTGTTTCACTCTGCGTTCAGACACATGACCAGGAATGAAGTTCCTCCCAAAGGCAACAGTAATCACACACACACACTCACTCTTTCCACACCACTGCATGATATAAAGAGAAAAGTTGAAATAACTTTGTTTCGCAAGGTCAGGTGAGAGCACATAAATGTGATAGTAGTTTTGTATGGCAGTCTGAATGTCCATGCCTGCTGGTTATTCCAGTGAGTTCATGTCACATGGTTATTCGAGGTGTTGTTTGACCCAATGGGAGAAGAGAGCTTGTGAGAAAACTGCCAATGACCAAGCACTTTATCAGATCACATGGCTCCGGTCCTTTAGTAAGTGCTCTGCTGGGTCCGGGGCTTGCGATGCTGAAGAGAAAAAAAGAAGAAAAAAAAAACAGTTTCCCAGAACCCTTTGCGTGTCCAGTAACTTCAAAGTGTGTTCACATCCTACTTCCTGTTGGTTCCTAGTGGTTCTCTCCAGTTTCCTCCTTGGTGGTGACCAGTTGCCAAGGAAACAGGGAGGCAATAAAGCGTCTCCAATGGAGATAAATTTGTTCATAGTCATTTTATAAGAAAAAAAAACTAGAAAAACAAAAGAAAAACGAGAGTACCTCGTACGTAAGTCTCTTGCCTCCCCTCTCCTCCCTCCCAGTCCTCCCTCCCCTCTCCTTTATTACTCTTAAACTCTACCAACACCCCCCACCCCCTCCTCCCCAACCACAAACCCTCCCTCCCCCCTAACAGATCCATCCAGCCACTCTCCCCCACCCCACCCTCCCCTCTTCCCCAGGTGTAGAGTCTCATCTCTGGCCGTGGAAGGCCGACACCACGGGGGGCTGCTGGGGCCCCACTGCCTGGGGCACGGGGGGCCACATGGGGGTCTGGTGCATGTGATGGTGGTGCTGGTAGTGGTGGTGGTGTGTGTGGTGGGCAGTGGGGGAGGACGGAGGCAGCCAGGCCGACTGGTGGCTAGGGGGGGAAGAGGCCCAGAAGAAGCCCGTAGAGGAGGAGGGTGCTGGGGGGGAGCAGGCCATGGAGACCTGGGGGGCACCGGGGGCCGCGGAGCCCGACGGGCAGTCTGACGCACGCAGCTTGGAGAACATGGTGATGGCGTCGGGGAAGTTGGGGGGCGTGGCCGGCGTGTTCCGGGGTGTGCACATCTAGGGAGGGACAGAGCAAGAGAGAGGTTACTATGGTTACTGTTTTTTGGAGATGGAGTTTCCAGGTGCAGATGTTTCAAGTGTCAAATGATGTATGTATTTAGCAGGCACATTAATCCAAAGTGACTTTCATTTGAAAGTGCGACCTATAGCACTGTAGTCACATGATCTGAGCCACACCCCTCCCAAGACAGATATTCAAGAATGGCCATTTCCTGTTTCAATGTAGGTGGATTAAAAATACAATCTGGAGCATTGAGATTAATTTAAAAAGAAGCAGACTAAGACAACTGTCAGTTGGGTGTCAGGGACAGAAACACACATACACAAACACACACACACACAGGGATCAGGTAGCATCTCAGCTGTACAGTGGGGGCCAGCATAAGGGGGCTGTTTTAAATAAACATCTTTGGGCACACACACACACCCTTGCTTTCTCACACATATGGCTGCCCGCCTTCTCTCACTACCAGAGATGCTTGTTCAAACTCACACCTACACACACACACAAGCTCTGTCACATGTTTCTTTACACAAGACCACACCTGTTAATGTTCACATTCACACACACACACTTTCTCTTTCAATCTCTCTCTCACACACACACACACACACACACACCCCCACCCTCCCACGGCAGTAGTGATGATGTAAGCTGACCGATCAGCCTGTGAGAGTGAGATGTCTGTCAGGCCTTGGTTCTCACTATGCCTGCCTCCTCCTCTCTCTGCCTCCTCCTCTCTCTGCCTCCTCCTCTCTCTGCCTCCTCCTCTCTCTGCCTCCTCCTCTCTCTGCCTCCTACTCTCTCTGCCTCTCTCTGCCTCTTCCTCTCTCTGCCTCCCTTCCTCTCCGCCTCTTCCTCTCTCTGCCTCTTCCTCTCTCTGCCTCTTCCTCTCTCTGCCTCTTCCTCTCTGCCTCTTCCTCTCTCTGCCTCCCCCTCTCTCTGCCTCCCTTCCTCTCCACCTCCCCCTCTCTTACAATACCAGCCACTATCTGGCTCGTTCAGGGCTGAGCTGTGGGATTAGTGGGAGAGAGGGATGAGGGGGGAGAGAAAGGCGAGAGAACGAGGAAACAGATAACGAAGGAGGAATGGAGAGAAGGAGGTGGTCGGGAAAGAAGGAGGGAGAAAGAAAATGAGAGAAGATAAGAAGGAAGGACGGAGGGAGAACAGAAAGGAGGGCAAGGAGCAAAGGGAGGGAGGGAGGGTGTAAAGGGTGAATGGGAGGGAGGAAGTGAGGGAGATAAGAAGGGTAGTTCAACAGGTTCAGCTGAGAGGGCAAGTCTGGACTGGCCCCACACGTCACGCAAACCAACCAACCAAAACACAAACACGCAGCAGAATGCAAGAATAGATCTCTCTCTAACACACACTGCTCCATCTGCATTGTTTATGTTGTGACATAGCTGGTATTAGGCTGGTTGGCTGGCTGGTATTAGGCTGGTTGGCTGGCTGGTATGACAGGAAGTCAGATGGCTGAGCGGTTAGGGAATCGGCCTATTAATCAGAAGGTTGGAGGTTCGATTTCCAGCCATGCCAAATGACATTGTGTCCTTGGGCAAGGCACTTCACCCTACTGGCCTCAGGGGAATGTCCCTGTACTTACTGTAAGTCGCTCTGGATAAGAGCGTCTGCTAAATGACAATGTAATCAGAATCAGAAAGGGATTTATTCGCCTTGAAAGTTTGGCGGATAAATTCGAATAATTTATAGGTCTGGCTGGTATTGTTGTCTGATGGGGGCTAGAAGGGGTGAGGGTCCTATCCCTGGAGACTTGGGTCTAGACCCACTTTTCCCGGTGTGGTACACACTTCCACAAGCATACCCAACTCTAGCTCTGACCTCAGAAACATTCTGTGTCTGGAAAGCTATCTGGAGTCACCCACTAAGAATCCCAAATAACTGTCCTGAGAATTCTGATCTTCCACTTTAAGAGGGATTCTCACACACTGTTGTTGTGTGTGTGTGTGTGTGTGTGTGTGTGTGTGTGTGTGTGCAATCTTCACTCTCTCACTCTCCTTAATGTCTCTGTTTCTCTCCACTACAACTACAACCTTCCTTTTGGTCTACAGTGTTCACACACACACAGCCTGCAGTGGTATGATGTAATGCCGCTGCACCCAAAATAATAACAAACCCCCGCCTTTCTCCCACTCACACTTCCTCTCTCCCTCCTTTCTCCCCTCCTCTCTCTCTCTCTCTCTCTCTCTCTCTCTCTCTCTCTCTCTCTCTCTCTCTCTCTCTCTCTCTCTCTCTCTCTCACTCTCTCTCTCTCTCTCACTCTCTCACTCTCTCTGTCTTCCTCTCTCTCACTCTCTCTCTCTCTCTGCTCCCAGCTCAGCCAACAAGCACGTACACGACAGGAAGAGGAAAAGCAAACGCAGAGGCAGGATCCCAGATGTTGGAGGAGGGAGGGTGGGTGGGGAAGGCGAAAGATGGGTGGACGGAGGGATGGATTAAGGAGAGAGGAATGGAGGGAGGGAGGGAAATGGATGGATGACTGGGAGACAGGAGGAGGGAGGGAAAGATGGTGGCAGAACACAAATCCAAGACGTTGTGCTCAGGCAGAGTCTGGAACACACTGTTACACTTCCAGCACCTTCTGTCGGTCAACGAAGGAATAACAAACACACAAAATCTCACACACACACGGTTAAGGAAGAGTATTGTAAAAGCTAGATTAGGTAGTTCACCAAGGACAGTGGTGTACTAAAGTGTGTGTGTGTGTTTTCTCTCTGTTGTTACAGTTAGTGTATCAGCTCCCCTCCTCTCTCTCTATCTCCTCTTAACATGAGTGAGTCATTATGTGAAACAGCCCCCTGCTTCCTGGCCTGGCCCCTCCTCCCTGATCGGATGGAACCCAGACTGAGTGCCAAGGGGGCAGCTGTGAACCGAACCTAACGCACCCTTAACGTACTTACCATCTGGTGGTGAGTGGGGATGTGGGCCTCCTGAAAAAAGGAGCTTAGAGCCGTCTGTGGAGAGAGAGAGAGAGACAGAGACAGAGAGAGACAGAGAGAGAGACAGAGAGAGAGAGAGAGAGAGAGAGGAGCAGGGAGGGAAAGAGAGGAAGGCCATGGAGGTGTGGGGGGGGGTGGATATTGAGAAATGAGAGAGGGAGAATAATTTGTGTGAGAACAATGCAAAACTTGTAACGGTCATGTAAAGGCTTGTAACTGGACCACACAGACATCATTGTAAAGCAGTAACTAGATTGGTTACCCTTCACATTTCACCTTCTTATCCTCTGTCAACGACAAGCCTCCCTCTCTCCTACCTCCCCCACCCAGCCCAGTCTGTGGGTACGAGTCAATCACATGACTCAGGTTAAAACCATTATCCCTGTGTGTGTGTGTGTTTGTTTGAGAGAGAGTGTGTGTGTGTCTGCTAAAACAAGGTCATTTAATCCACTACACACAGACACACTGTGCTGGTTTGCTAGCAGGCTAAGCTAACAGCTAACCGCATGAGAGTCAAATGACTGAGGCTAGTCATTAGCTCTGCTGTGGAAAGCTGGGCTAGGCTAGGCTAACACGCTCTGTTGAGAAGAACAACCACTCTTAATTGTCAACAGTCCTGTGTCTTTTATGTGTCTGTGAATTCTGTGAATGGATCACAGCCTAATTTCTCAAGCCAGCGTCAGAGATAGCCACAACAACGTGTTTTTTCCTGGTGACAAAGTGCAACAAGCCGGAGAGGGGGAGGGGGGAGTCGAGTCGTTACAAATGTAAACATGGTTCCTCCAGCTGCCCCCACCCTGCCCAAACAAGGAAGTCTTCAGAATGAACTACTATTGTTATCACACACACACACACACAGACACAGAGCGAGCAGCGTGAAGAAAAACTGTCTCAGTGGCTCACACAAAAACACACACATCCTCTCCACAGATACTCTCTGACTTCAACATGATTCATTGGGAGCTGTTTTGGAACGTCTGGAAAATGACTGCGTGTGTGTGTGTGTGTGTGTGTGTCTATCCCTGCAGAGTTGCAGCGTGCCGTGTTCAAAGAATGTCATTGTTCAGAATGACCTTGTGTTATACTATTAACTTGATAAATACAACAATGTGACTGAGGGAAACAGCCCTCTATGAGAGAACAGAGGCATCAGAGGTTAAAGACTAGGAAAAGCTTAGTACTGGTGTGTTTTAATCGTATGTAGATAGAACCAGAAGTAGCTCAGTGTATATTTTAGGAGTAGCTAAGTGGTAGCGGATCTGTTACTACCAAGTATTGTGTATGTCAGTCAGTTAGTCCTATGTAGTGTGCAGGTAGGAGCTTGTGTGTGTGTATGCCTGGTGGAAGCAGTGTGCATGAGCCTGAGTTTAAAGACAGCAGGCAGAATCAAAGCAGAAGAAATGAGCGACTAACCAAGTTAAACAGCTGCTAGCTCGACACTAACCTCCATTTCACTACACTACAGTCTCTCTCTCCCTCACCCCTCCCTCTCACTACACTACAGTCTCTCTCTCCCCCACCCCTCCCTCTCCCTACACTACAGTCTCTCTCTCTCCCTCACCCCTCCCTCTCACTACACTACAGTCTCTCTCTCCCCCACCCCTCCCTCTCACTACACTACAGTCTCTCTCTCTCCCCCACCCCTCCCTCTCACTACACTACAGTCTCTCTCTCCCTCACCCCTCCCTATCCCTATCCAACACTTCAATGAGTCTGTGGTTTCCCTATGCCCCCCCCCCCCCCACACACACACACACACACCACGCTCCTGTAGTGTGACAACAGTAGTGCCAGTACAGGAATGTGAGCCTCTTCAACGTGACACACATTTCAACAGGAATGCGCCGCTCAGCCATTGTCTTGGGAAGGCCAGCGGGTGCAAACCTCTCTGCGTCTCTCGGCTCGGGGGTTCGTCTTCAATCAAATCAGAGACGCTTTGGTTGCTGCTTCGAATTTCCTGTCCTTCCAGGCAGGAACGTACACAAACAAGACCAGGCTAGCCGCTTCCACTGGTTCGACTGGCCTGGCGCAACATGTGGTTAGCTAGCTTGCCGTGGTAAGTGGGGGCATGTCTGATGACACTGACACGGAGCACTGGTAGGGCTCTCGTGGCTTGAAGGGGGACGAGGAGAGAAGAAAAAGGAGGGAGGAGAGGGATGAGGAGAAAGGGGAAGGAAGATGGAAGGTGAGGAGCAGAGGGGTGAGAAGGGGTGACACCTGATGTGATGACAGCTCTCCCTCCCAAATATGTGAAGCAAGAGAAAAGAGTCACTGAGACAGAGGGGCTGCAGGAGAGACACTGCCCACGGACACACACACCACACAAAAACACACACACACAGACCAAACACAGAAACACACACATAGACACATGACACAGAAACAAAAACACACACCGTCTGTCTGTAAGCAAAACTAGACAGAGCTAGAAGAATATAGTCTAGCAAGTGTGCAATGGAAAGTTACTAGATAATCAACAATCAGTGAAGAAAAGGAAGCCAGTGACATCATGGAGGGGTGGGGCGTGTATGGTTTTCATCCCAGCTCATCCCTCTCTGCCAGCGATGCATGACCTGCCAGCCTTTTTCCTCAGGTAAACAGCTGTGATGAACAGAGTTGCTCCACAGGTTCCCCCCCCCCCCCCCCCCTGGAGGGGTAGTCCAGGAATAGAGCTCTGATACTGGGCTCAGAGCCGGCAGCATTGCCTGGTGGAAGCCTGGAGGCAGCTCATCAACTCCTATCTATCAGCTTCTTTCCACAACTCTGTCAGCAAACAGGCTGCATCCATCCTCTGTAACCTCAACCTCCACCCAGCCCCAACCATCCAGTCTCCACCCAGCCCCAACCACCTTGCCTCTACCCAGCCCCAGCCTTCTGACCTGGCCCCACTAGCCAACAGATTGGTCATTAGGAGACAAGGAACCATCTGGAGGTTCAGGCTGAAAGTTTTCCAGTGCTCTTGTCGATCCTGAACAGTTCCCTGGGCCTGGCACTCGTACTAACTAGTCATGTGATTGTGCCGATCATATCCTCAATCCCTTTTATTTCTACAGTTAGGGGCGCCATACTCATACCGTGCCAACTGAAATTGTACAATGTGTAAACAAAACTTAGGAAAAACGACAATGATACAGTGCTCAAACAAAAACAAAAAGGCCAGGTTGCAGCTTACAACTACTCACAACTGCACATCTGATTCTGACTAGTAGGCAGTATTTTCTTTACTAATATGCACAATTTGTACTTTGCTTTGGAGAAAAGCGTCTGCTAAATTAATCACATGTAAATGTAACGTATTCACATACATAATCTACTTGCAACTAAGACTAACGTGGCTGTAGTTGGCTGTAACAGCGGGTACTGTTGTACATCCGCAAGAGAACAGCTGGAAGGATAATTACACTTTAATCTGTCTAAAAATAGCAAGATATATATTAGCTAGCTCGACTATTCTTCTCAAACCATATCCACGATACGTGAAGCGGATTTCATTTTCGTTACTCGACCCTTCCCAGCCTGCGGAATGACTTTACTCAATGTTTAACTGTGTTTAGGGCTGCACTTTGAATAAATGTTAGTCCACTGTTTGATAGTGAAACGCGTTATTCACGTATGCAACACAACACGCCATTTCAGGTATTTGTAAAGTAAGAGGAAGAATGATCAGCACCCGTGCTACGCATGCAGCGGAAATGACTTGAGGGCGACGTTGCTTCATTGGATTTCTGTCATGAATGTAAACAATACAACCTCGCAGGGGAAGGGCAGAAATGATCTTATGTTTGACCTTATCTGGCGTGGCCAGCTTGAAAACAGGATCAACTGTCTGAATTGGTTTCTGATAATAGATCATGATTGTTCTATCGTTTGTCCCATAATGTAAGATGAGCTTGAACAGTTAACTTTAGGTAAAAATAATAAACAAAGCTAAGGAGGGGGGAGGGTGCAAACGGATTGCTTCACACGCATTCCGTCCAGACGAAGTCTTCCGGAAATAGACAGTTTAAAAAAGCGTGGCCGCGTTTAATATGTTTGCCTATTTGTACTCACTACCTGCCCAATTGTTCAAATATTTTTCGACGTTCAATAGTTGTAGTTGACACTAGGACTCTGTTCTGGTGTTCGTTGGTATGGGTAATTATATCTTAACAATTAGAAACGGCTTATCTTCCGCGCTTGGATAGCTTGAAAAGTACAACAAGGGCGTGAAAGCACAAACATACAGACACAGATCACAGGCACACATACATAAACGTAAATTTTACCTCGAATTGCCAGTGAGCCGCTTGCAAAAGCTGCTTCGCTTGATCAGCAGCACAACCGGCAGTCAACACAAATTGGTTTATCATCACTTGGTGCCTGAGTTCGTCCATATTAACCGACATCGCCACTCTTCAGGCCTCCAAAGTTATTTTGACGTTAAACAAAGCAGCAAGAAATCTTGAATTGCATAAAAATGCCTTTAGGAATCGCTCAAATCAGGGCCACCCTGTCACTAGCTCCCCTCGCTTTACAGCAACAACAATGTTTTCATGTCATCACCAACAACAAAGCCAAGCTCAATATGTGATTGGATAACTAGGTAGTACTATCACACAGCTTATTGGCCAGTGTACAATAATTCATCGTTTTGTATGCTAGGCGTCGCCCTCACGAAATCCACGGCGTGTCTACCGTAGAACCTTCAGGATGAGATTTAACCCCACCCGTGGGTCCATAACGCGCTGTTTGAACATAGAAAACGGCAGACTTAACTCCCCAACAATCCGTTGTAGTGACGTAATTGCGGGACACCCATCGTCGTGGATTGGTCCAAGGTAGATGAATCCCACTGAGCCCATTGGCTTTCGGCATTAGCAGGTACAAAAAGCTGGTTCTCTATTGGTCGACTCATACTACACTATTTGTGATCAGACACGAGTACATCAATGGTGCATAATGTAAATAAATATTGCCGTCAGTACAGTCATACGTGCCTTTGTGAAAATTACAGTGTGTGAAACCATCGAATAGATATATTTTCTGAAGTCCTATCCACAGCGTGCAATACATTTACTATTTTTTATGAATAGGCCTACATTAACAGTTAACGGAACAGCAATGCAGTATTTATTTGTTTACAAGGTCTGAATACATTGGGAGAGCTAAGGTTGTAAAACATACTTTAGAGTGGCTTTCTTAAAGATGGATCATATTGGTAGTCTTCTTCTGAAGCATGTAGCGGTTGTCAAGCTAACACTGTACGCGGGCTTTCAGCGCTGAATTATTCAGATGCAGGTGATGGTGCGAGCATGTGACACACACACACACACACACACACACACACAGGGCCATCTATTATGGATCCATGGGCTATGGCCGCCCGGCTGTTTAGAAGTGGATTCAATCAAATTGTGTGATCCTGGAAGACTGCAGTCAACTTAATGTAGAATAGTAATTGAGCAAAAAACTCAGGAGTTGAATGAATACATGTAAATGTAAAACTACCCTCTCTCTCTCTCTCTCTCATCTGGGTCTTCACTCCTTCAGCTAATGATTAACATCACTTAGACAGACTGGACTTTTGTTTTGAAATACCAAGGATATCTCGCTTGTTTTCTCGTCCACGTGTTGAACTTTGCCCATTCCTCCTTCTCCTCATCTTCCTTGTCCTCTTCATCCTCCTCCTCCTCATCCTCCTTGCCCATTCCTCCTCCTCCTCCTCCTCCTCCTCCTCCTCCTCCTCCTCCTCCTCCTCCTCCTCCTCCTCCTCCTCCTTGTCTTCCTTGTTCAGTGACTCACCAGCCAGCCAGTCACCATCTTCCTTTTAGTGCCTCTGTTAGGGCAGTGAACACTCCCTCTCACTGAGAGTCTCAGTGTGAGTTCACACGCCTGGACCGCCAGGAAACTGCCCCGTCAATACGACTCTGAGGCCCTCGGGGAATGCTGAATGAACTCCTGTGTGTACCAAGCCGGGCTTGGGAAGGCTAGAGGGGAGAAAGGGGACACAGTATTGCCCCTGGTGTAGTGGAAAGCATAGGGGAATGTTGCTGTTACTTGATGAGAACTTGTGTATTTTAAGGATTTAGGTATTTTACATTTGTATTTTATATTTCCTTCATAGAGTTGCTACACACAACACAGAGCAAATGTGCATATTAGATACATTATCAAAACAGTTGTTTACACATAGAGAGAGCTTGTTTAACGATTTCACTCATTGAATTATACATTGCATCTAGCAGTAGTGAGCAGTTCAGCAACCTGACTCTCTCAACTTCCCCTTGAGATCTGCAGGATCATTTAGTTGTGTCTGGCGCCCTTTAGTGTCAAGAAACAGTACTCCCACAAATCCGGATACAGATTCCATACTGGATTTTGATCTCTCACTCTCACTCTGTCTATCCATCCCATAATACAAGGCTTTCTCTCCTCCTTTTTTCTGTGCTCTTCTCTCCTCTCCTTCTCTGCGATCGGGTTGGGCCAACAAGTTGCCTGAGTCCCAACAAGCCGTGTCTGGAAGGACGAGGAGGGGGAAGCAGCCCTCAGAGAGCTGGCTCTGATCCGCTCCTCCGTCACTGTCTTTGTCCTGTCAGAACGGAGGGATGACCCCCCCCCCCCCCCCCCTCCTCCTCCAAGTGGACGCTGGACTTGGTGTTTGCCCTCGTCAAATATGGAGTCCGAGACAAGAACGAGGCGACACTGGCCTCGGGATAGTTCTAGGATGAGCTGAAATCTAAAACCTTTCTCAAAAGAAAGGTCATGTACGCACTGTGGAGGTCCTGGTGTGCTTGTTCAGAGAGGGAGAAGCAGAAGGTTTGTCTCCCCCTCACCCCTCACCCGCCCATCCTCCCCATCCCAGCCCTCACCTTGGTATCACTGGGCATGGTAAAGTGGGCATATGATAAATCCTGGTGGGCATTGGGGTGTTCGTCACAGAGACTCCTCCACTGTGTGTGGGTTATTGGGCCATGCGCTGGGGGCATGTTAGTGACAATGGAGGAAAGCTCATGGCTCAGGGTAACAGCTCTCTACCCACAAGCATCTCAGTACATCCCGGACACCCCATTAGGACTTAGGAAGGGGGGGGGGGGGCGTCTGTGTAGGAATGTACTTTTGTTATTAACACAGAAAAGGACAGAAAGAGGACAGAAGAAGAGAAACAAAAAAGTTTGGCCTCTTAAGCGCTCCATTAATGTGGCCGAGTGGTTTCCTAAGGCACGGGACAAAAGCAACTGTAAAGCTATAAAAGGACTTCCTCGTCCCCACTCCATCGCCCAACCTGGAACACGCTGTCGGAGCCTTGCAGGACAACTGCCACTCAGAGAGGCTCACGCTCTTCAGCGCGCGGCACATCTTCAACGGCAAGACCTCTCACTCTTCGCCCCGCGCTCCTCATTGTCATGCTGTACACCAAAGGACGTGTTCTAATTCAATTAAAAAAGTTAGAAAAGCCGATAGGCTACTTTTTACTTTTCTTTCTAAAGCACACAAATAAATGGTCTGCAAATTAACTGTTGTGCGAGTCAGAATTACATCAGAGCTTCACACCTGTCAGTCAACCAGTCCATCAATTTGGATTAGAATAATCCTGATTAGTCGGAATCAGATGAAGAAGAAGGAAAAAAAGAACATTTTAAATTCTATCATCCCTTTCAAATGTCTTTTTGAGCTCCAGAATGAATTGACTTGCGTGACGAACAAACCCGAGTGGCGAGTGATTAAAAAGGAATCACTATAGCAGCCACTAGGCCAATGGAAGCTCTGGAAGCTGTTTACAAGGGGGTGTACCGTTTCTATGGTTGCGGGACAAACCTCTTGCACCAGGTATTAAACTGCCCCCCGAGTGAGAAGACTTTAGCCGTGGTCACCGTTATAAAGACCTGCTTTTGAGACCTTGAATTGAAGAAGCGCGCATCGGAGCGCCAAAGGTATAATCTTAAGGATTTTTTTTTGTCGGCAGTTGGTAACAGGTGCGAGTCCTACAAGGTTCCAGTGCGATTAAAAATTCAACAGCTGTCCATTTGGAATTTAAGGTCCTATTTCAGCATTCTAACACAGAAAAGGTGAGTTCTTTACATCTGGCAACATTTTAATTCTTTAGAGACGATGGGAAATTATTTGTATTAATGTTATGTTATGTTTATCAATGTTAATTTAAGGTTAAAGGTACAATTATGAAGGCTAAAATATTACAGCTAAACGTATTTTGTATTTTATTTGCTTAATTATTTCAAAATTCTCCAGTGTTGGGAAGTTTTACACACCATTAATAACACATACTTTTACATGTACAAATTCATATGTCCTAGAAATAGTAGAAATTCACATTAAAAGGCAACAATGTCTAATGAGCCAATAAATAAATGAAATTATAATGAAATATCAGTCCCCTCTGAGATAATTTTGGAGGAATATAATTTTTCGTTCGTTAAATGTGTGCAGCAGGCTATACTGTTGAACGGATAGGCATTCTTCGGTGCGTTTGCCCTTACGTCGTATGCGGGGCGCTCATATCATTCGCGAGACCAGGAGCGTCAAGTGCAACGATGTTTCTGGAACGTTCTGTAACCACCCTCAACAACAGCCTTTAAAAACCTGCACAATTCTACTACTATGTTCTACCTATTTGTTCAGATTTTTTAATGATATCCTAAAACAAACTTTCTATATATTTTCTACAATAAAAGACAAACGAGACAATAGACAATAGGATTTTCAAAGGCAGTTCCCATTCTATGTTCAGACATTGCCCAGTTGCCCCAGACTACAGCGATACTATTCCCCCCGCACACCATTTGAAAGGGAGTCTGAATGGAAATATGTGAGAGAATTAACTTCACACTCTCCTCACATGACACCCTCTGTTTTAAAATAAACTTATCACTGTCATCTTCTGCTTTGCTAACTGCCGAGTGTTTGTTTTTCTCTCTCTCGTCAGACTGCAACAAGGGAGGTGAGGGAGAACAGGAAAGGAGAGAGATAAAGACTCACAGGAAGAGGTGTTGCAGGGCCACCATGCTATCTCTGAGCTGTGTGGACCCCTGGCCTGAGGGCTCTGTGAGTCTGGAGGAGGAGGTGGTGACCGCTGCAGCCCAGGCAGAACACCTGGACCTCCAGGATCCTGGATGTGAACCCTGCCCCCCCAGCCTGGCATCCCCCAGCCTGGCCCCCTCCTCGGCCCCCAGCCCAGGGGGCTCCCTCTGCCTGGACGACAGCCTCACCAGCCTCCAGTGGCTCCAGGAGTTCTCCATCCTCAGCGCCAACGGCCCCCGGCCGCCCCCACTCTCCACCCACCCCCAGCCTCATCTCTTCGGGCACCATCAGCAGCTCCTGGGGCCCGAAGCTCCAGCCTCTCCGCTGGCGGGGGACCCAGCCTCCATGGGCATGCCCCTCACCCCCGGCAAGCCCACAGCGGCAGCCTACACTCGGATGCAGTCTCTCTCAGCTCTCCCTGGCCTGGTGGCCCATGGCCACTGTCCGGACGAGGTGGACTACAAGACCAATGCTCACATCAAGCCTCCGTACTCCTACGCCACCCTCATCTGTATGGCCATGCAGGCCAGTAAGAAGAGCAAGATCACGCTGTCCTGCATCTATCAGTGGATCACTGATAACTTCTGCTACTTCAGACACGCTGACCCCACATGGCAGGTTTGTGGTAACACACACGCCTATACACACACACACAAACACACACACAAACACACACACATACACACACACACCTCGTAGTCTTGCCAGTTTACTTGTTAGCTACTTTTGGGAAGAAGGAAGAGAGGAAGAAAAGGGAACGTGTGTGTGAGAGGTTGTGTGTGTGAGAGAGACAGAGGGTGTGTGTGTGTATGTATGTGAGAGAGTGTGTGTGTGTGTGTGTGTGAGAGAGAGTGTGTGTCTGTGTGTGTGTGAGAGAGAGAGAGGTTTTGTGTGTGTGTGTGTGAGAGAGAGAGAGAGAGAGAGGGTGTGTGTGAGTGAGAGAGAGAGAGTGTGTGTGTGTGTGTGAGAGAGAGTGTGTGTGTGTGTGAGAGTGTGTGTGTGTGTGTGTGTGTGTGCTTAGCTAGTCTTTCCCCGCCCCAGTGTGAGGACATGGTAAGAGGGTTCTAGAAGCTGATGTGTGGAGAGCTCTGGGCGGCCTGCCACTGTCTGAACAAGCAGAGTTCTGGGGATTACGGGTAATTAAGGACTCTCCATGTACAAAGATGGCCATGAATGCTCTCCTGTCACCTTCTCTCCTGTCACCTCCTCTCCTTACCTCCTCTCCTCACTGCACTGGACTCCCTGTTATAAGAACTTACAAACACCTTTTCTCTTACTCAAATCCCATCACTTTCCCCTTCAGAAATAGCTCACAGGTCTTCTGCTTGAGCAAAGAGAGGTAATGTGAGGCAGTGAGGGGGAGGTGAAAAGAGAGAGGGGGGAGGGGGGCGGGAGAGGGGAGGGGCGGCATGGCATTAAGAAGTACAGATTCTTACCCCCCGTCTTCAAAGAAGGAGGAATTTTTCCGGAAAAAAAGTTTAATTTGGTCGGATGAATGATTGATGAAGTTGTTAGCCGTTAGTCCCTGTTGCAGCTCAGACATGTCCTGGTGTTATTGCTGGAGAGGGCGTTCGCCTGATAATATTTAACTAAGGTCAGTAGGTCAGACCTTCATTTGGACCTCTGTGATGAGCTTTTGTATGTATGTGTGTGTGTGTTGTGTAAGTGTGTTTTTGTGTGTGTGTGTTTTCTCCTGGAATGAACGACTACAAGGGTAGACACAACACAGTAATGTGATTTAGCAGGCATCTGTACTTCCTGCTTGGTGGGGTCAGCAGTCAACACATTGCAGGTTGTGTAGAGCCTGATGGAGAGAAACTAGGTTTCAGATGTGAAATGTGACTCTATTTCTGTTCCTCTCTCTCACTCTCACTCTCTCTCCCCCCTCGCTCTCTCTCTCTCTCTCCCCCCCACCCCTCTCTCTCTCTCTCTCTCTCTCTCTCTCTCTCTCTCTCTCTCTCTCTCTCTCTCTCTCTCTCTCTCTCTCACTAATCCAGAACTCCATCCGCCACAACCTGTCACTGAACAAGTGCTTCATCAAGGTCCCCCGGCAGAAAGACGAGCCGGGTAAGGGGGGGTTCTGGAAGATCGACCCCCAGTATGCAGAGCGCCTCCTGAACGGGGCCTACAAGAAGAGGAGGATGCCTCCGGTCCAGATCAACCCGGCCCTGCAGAACAGGCTCCAGGGGGCCCCGGCCCAGCCCCGGCCCCAGCCCCAGCCCCGAGGCCAGGGAAGTCCCATGCTTGGCCAGGGCGGCGGGCTGTGCGTCGACCCAGAGTCCCAGCAGCTCCTGCGGGAGTTCGAGGAAGCCACGGGAGCCGACCAGAACTGGGACCCCCCGCCAGGCGCATCGACCCATGCTGGGGGGGTGGCCCGCGGGTAGGGCCCTCGGTGGAGGAGGGAAGAGGAAGCAGGGCTCCAGGACCGGAGGGGCCAAGGCCCCGCGTCGCTCCAGCTCCCCGCTGCTGTCCCTGGAGGAGCAGAGGGACCTGGGGCCCCTGAAGGGCAGCTTCGACTGGGACGCCCTGCTGGACTCGGCCCTGAGTGGGGAGCTCAGCCTGGACGGGATGGAGCCACTCAGTCCCATCCCTCTCCACGACCCCGACCAGGACCAGGACCAGGACCTGACGGTGAGGGGAACCCACATCTGCCCCCTGCAGGCCCCGGGCGGAGTAGCGGAGGAGCCCCACGTCTTGATGGAGACACAGAGGAGGTGCGGAGGAGGAGCGGGAGACTACGATGAGGAGACCTTCTTGGCCACTGCCTTCCTCCAGAGTCCGTGGCAGGAGGAAGAGGGCCGCACTGACTTCCTGTGCAGCTCTGCGGTGAACCTGGATCAGCTGTTTGACCTGGGAGACCCCCTGGGAGGAGGGGATATCAGCATTAAGATTGAGTCTCTCCTCTAGAGGAGAGGTCTCTCTCTCTCAAACTAGACCGGGTCCATAATGTGGTTTTAGCTCCATACTGGGGTGATACCAAACATGTCTTCTAGAATGGACTAAATTAGCCTTTTTTTATGAACTAGAACAAACCCTCTTTATGACATCATCATTATCATCTGTGGTCTTCATGATTTTAAGATTTGAGTATGTTTTTTCTTTTTGTCCCCCAAGACTGATAGTCCATTGTACTGAAGAACCTTTGCAATGCCTACTGAGCAAAGATGCCACAAAGAACAAATCTAAGATATTTTTCCACAACTACTGGATTAAACAGATACATATATGTCAAAGATCACAGGAAATAACAGAGAAATAGGAATTCTAAATGGAGTAAAAAAAGAGAGATATATATATATATATACATATTTACACATAAAAATCTATTGTTGGAACCACTGAATCAGACAAAGAAGCATAATCCATAAACTCAAGTCTTTGTTTACACTGTGAAGGCAGGTTCATAGTTCATCCTCTAAAACAGGGATCTCAGCAGAAGGACATGCTACAATGATGGAAGAACAGTGGGTGTTCTTCAAAAGTGATCGTGTCTTGCAGACAACACCAAAGCAGAATACAGGAAGCACGGTTCTGTAGGGAACCCAGGTGGAACAGATCATCTTTCAACCCCTAGCGGGCGGTTCTAAGCGTGTTGTAGCAGGGAGGACGCACGAGGACAGACCTGGACTGACGGTGCTTCTCCACCTGCCAGGACGGAGAAAAGGGGGGGGGTCACAGCAGGGTGTCTTCCTGAGGTTGAAGGGAAAAACCCCGTCTGCATGCTGGTCTGTTGTTGTCGAAGATTCAACCCTGGTTAATGAGTTAGAGGTGTGTGATGACGAGAGAGTGTGTGACACTTGTGTGGTGACTGATAGAGATTGGAGCACAACAATGATCATTAGATATTTACTTTGAAGAATATTGCCAAATTATGTTTTTATTTTTAGTGTTGTTTGTATGATTTCAATCTGCTAACCTCTGTATTTTTCAATGCTTCCTTTTGATATAATGACACTTTCACTAGACAGGTGAACAAAATACCGTGACGGAGGATTGTGGTAGAAGAAAAGTAGATGTTCAGCCAGTGTAGATGTGCTCCAGAAACACTGTTACAGGCTTCGCTTGGACGCTCATGAGTCTACCTCGGTGAGAGAGGCCTGATTGAAGTACTTAATAACCAACCTTCCTCAGCCATACCCCAGGGGGGGTGCACAGGAACGAGGGGGGGGGGTGTTTAAGGTGGAGAAATCCATGGAAGAGTTTGAGGCGGATGGAGGAAGGGGAGGGCAGGGCAGGAAGGAGAGGAGAGGGAAGGGAGATAGGGGCGGAGAAGGAAGGAGAAAAAGAGAGGAGGACAGAGGGAAGACATTTGTGTTTTCTGAAGTCCTGAAGTTTGTTTCAGTAAGCAGCTGAAGCTGCAGGAGATGGAATTTTTGAGTCTTTTGTCCCATCCCCCCTTCTCTCTCTCTCCCCCTCTGTCTCTCCTCCCTCTCTCTCTCCCCCCCTCTCTCTCCCTCCCTCTTTCTCTCTCTGTGTTAAATAGTGTCTGAAGCCCTTAAATGCCCGTGGAAAGGCCACTGCGGCTTGTAAATGAATACACGACCTTCAGCTCCACCGTGCCAAGAACACAGCAGGGAGCATGCAGCCAGCCTGGCAAGGCAGGCAGGCCAGGGACAGGGTGAGACGGCTAGGCCTGGGCTGGAGGAGTCTGGCCCCTGGTCTGTGGCCCCGGGTCTGTGGTCCTGGGTCTGTGGTCTTGGGTCTGTGGTCCTGGGTCTGTGGTCCACCTGGGTCTGTGGTCCTGGGTCTGTGGTCCTGGGTCTGTGGTCCTGGGTCTGTGGTCCACCTGGGTCTGTGGTCCTGGGTCTGTGGCCCCAGGTCTGTGGTCCTGGGTCTGTGGTCCTGGGTCTGTGGTCCACCTGGGTCTGTGGTCCTGGGTCTGTGGTCCTGGGTCTGTGGTCCTCCTGGTCTGTGGTCCTGGGTCTGTGGTCCTCCTGGGTCTGTGGTCCTCCTGGGTCTGTGGTCCTGGGTCTGTGGTCCACCTGGTCTGTGGTCCTCCTGGTCTGTGGTCCTGGGTCTGTGGTCCTGGGTCTGTGGTCCACCTGGGTCTGTGGTCCTCCTGGGTCTGTGGTCCTGGGTCTGTGGTCCTGGGTCTGTGGTCCACCTGGGTCTGTGGTCCACCTGGTCTGTGGTCCTCCTGGTCTGTGGTCCTGGGTCTGTGGTCTCAGGTATTTGGCCCCAGGTCTGTGGCCACTGGTCTGTGGCCCTGTAGGTCTCCCTGGTGCTGGGTCTGGGTTTTTTGTCTATGGCCCCTGGTCTCTCTGCCCAGACAGTCAGTGGCCTGGCTGGGTTGATTGTGTTGGATGGGAGATCTGTGCACCAGTGATTATGCTCTGTGGGGTGAGGGAGGACAAGGATGCTGGTTTGTTTTATCATGTTAAAACCTGTGGTGTCTTTTTCATTTTTTATTTGATCAAACTGATCCAAGAATCGTGTCTTGATTTCTGGACTAACCGAACCCAATCACACTAGTTTTTGTGCTTGGAAATACACATCACGTAACACAATCTGTCGTCCTGATTCAAAACTACACTGAGTGAGAGTGAAAGTGCAATTAACATACAGTGAGACTTTTAGCCGTCCTGTTGTCACGGTAACACAGTTCTGAGGAAGCTTAACTCATTACTTCCACAACATGTTGTGTATTGTGTCGTGGTAACTCTGACGGTGGATTGAAGACGCATCATCACAAACAAAAATCGCTGCGTTGTCAGTTACTTCCAAATGAATAAAAGAAACGCAACTTTAGTCATGAATGTTCATCGTTCAGCATTGTACCTTGTGTTCGGTTGCTTGTCTTGGTGATGTCTTCTGAGATGTATGCTTATGCATTACTTTGCTTACCTATGTTTCTTTTCTGTACTCTCGCCCCCCCCCCCCCCCCCCCCCCCCTCTTCCCCAAGAATTAAGTTTCATTTAAGAATAAATAAAAAAAAATTGAACTATTGAAAGGACGTCTTTCATTCAGTGTAATTGGTGCGTATGCCTGAACATGTAAAACGGTTTATTTTCTCTGCCAATCTTTCTCTCTACCTTTTTCTCTGGTCTTCTTTCAGCCTTTCTCTTTCCCAACAGTATATGTGTGTGTTTGTGTATAATGTGTGTCCATGTTTGTGTGTGTGCGCTTCACGCTGGCCTTTTCCTGCTCCATTGGGGGGAGGGGGGGGGGGGATGGGGGGGGGGGGGTGTTGTCTGACTGGTAGGGGGAGGACGGGGGTGTCTTTCAGGCCTTTGTCTGTGTTCACTAAGACCCTCGCCCCCCTGGCACACAGCTCTATGGGTCCTCATTGGGCCCGTGTGGGGTCTAGCAGGGACAAGTCCCACTGCACGTATATCACTCCGCCTGCTCTCCCCCCAGGCCACATCACGTCCACACTGCCAGACGGTATCCCTACGCACAGGGTTTAGCCAGGTGGAGCTGGGTGCTTTTTGTCTTTACAGTGCTACATTTACGTGACTTTTAAGTTAATCTAGCATACGCCTTTATCCTCAGTACTCATTTGAAGCATCACGGTTTTCCCGTTTGCATTCTTCGTTTGTGAGACTGGTCAAAGAAATACTGGTTGTCTTGTTAATGTGGCGGTAACTAGAGAGAAGAGAGACAGCGACAGAGAGATTACAGGCGCGAGAGAAAGGTGGGGCGAGGACAACACAAGATAGGAGAGTAATATTATATCCCAGTATGATGAAACCTGGGACACCCAATCTTCCAGAGAAGGGCCACCTTCCCCCACCTCCCAACCCCATTTAGGTGCTCTTTTCCTGGATTGGAGTACTTGTGACCCCCCCCCCCCCCCCCCCCTTCCCCAGCTCTGGAGGCCCCCTGCAGAGTTCTCTATGTCAGGCACGGCTAGCTAGCAGCCGGAGCAGTACAGGCAGGGAAGGTAATGATAATGTGTCAGGATGACGGTTAGATGAGAGGGCTAGTGTAACACGAGTCGGCCATTCTTCTCCGTGGTGTGCTGACGGCTGCAGGTAAGGAGATACTCCCGGTGAAATGCTAATCCTGCCGTTCCGCGCAGCAGCTAGCTAGCTCAGTGCACGCAGCCCAGAGCGGACACGCTTCGAACCGAAAGTGTTAAATGCATATTAACAGAAACAACCACACAAGCAAAAACACACGAGCTTGCCCCCACACACGCTCCTGACTAAGCTAGTCGGGGATAACACACACGCACACAATGAGCTAACCAGGGATATGACACGCACACACACTCACGCCCACACACACACACACACACCCACCCACACACACACACACACACAATGACTTACTTAGCCAGGGATATGATTTATCAATAGATAAATTATTGAGAATTAAACTGTTCCAGAAGTGCTAAACTTACAGTTTTTACGCAGGGAGGCAGAATGTGGGAAAAGGGAAGAAGGGAACAGAATTCGACCAGCTTTGTAATAAAAAGAAAGGTTTTACTCGTTTCTACTGGTAATTTACATATTCAGGAAATTCAGAACGTTAGAGTCAAAGTTCTGTAACAACACAGAGAAGAACGTGGGTTCTAGAGGTTTGAGAACTGAGAATGAAGAGAGAATGTTCCAGAGCAGAGGAGTCTGTAACAGGGAAGGTTTGTGCTCCTCTTCTCCAGGATGTATTTTTACCCGTTGCCCCATCAACCACATCGGTATTCCAGGCTGCGTAGTAGAGAAGGAGGGGAATGGGCTGGCTGAGGCTGGGGGAGAGGCTGAAGGGGCTGGGGCTGAGAATATCGCATAAGCATAGACACAGGTGGAGGCTCGGGCATAGGCTGGGGTTGAAGATGGACTTGGGCCATGTATGAGGCTGGTTAAGGAGGCGAGGCTGGGGCTGGTTCAGGCGGCTGGGGTTGGGGCTGGTTAAGGAGGCTGGGGCTGGGGCTGGTCAAGGAGGCTGGGGCTGGTTATGGAGGCTGGGGCTGGTTAAGGAGGCTGGGGCTGGTTATGGAGGCTGGGGCTGGTTAAGGAGGAAGGGGCTGGTTAACGAGGAAGGGGCTGGTTAAGGAGGCTGGGACTGGTCAAGGAGGCTGGGGCTGGTTATGGAGGCTGGGGCTGGTTAAGGAGGCTGGGGCTGGTTAAGAAGGTGAGGCTGGGGCTGGTTAAGGAGGCTGGGGCTGGTTAAGGAGGCTGGGACTGGTTAAGGAGGCTGGGGCTGGTTAAGGAGGCTGGGACTGGTTAAGAAGGTGAGGCTGGGGCTGGTTAAGGAGGCCGGGGGCATGAGACAAGGGCAATCCACGTCAGCTTAAGTCACCACACCAGCGGCTCGGAGAAACAGTGGAAAGAGGACGAGAGGGGGAATACATCTTTTTTATCACAGGGCCCGTGAAAGGCTGGTCTCCGGGGCAACGGCTGGTGCCATTGTCATGCATACAGGGGGTAGAATGTGTGTGTGTGTGTGTTGGTGCGTATGTACGTGTGTGTCATGTGGGGGGCTTGTTCCCACTGTTGAACTGGTCAGGGCTCTGATGTATAAACAGGAGAGTTGTGGGAACAGAAGAGGTCCGTGTGTGTTATAAGATGCATGGTGCTCCTGACTGTAGCTTGGAACTATCAGAGACACTTTTGGGGGGCGGGGGTTGCCAGGAAACCCCAGCCTGTTTTGGTGCTGTTAGGAACTATTGGAGCCTTCGGTCCTGTCATTGTTGAGGCTTCATATGTTAGAGCCTGGATGAGGGTGGAGGGAGGGAGGGAGTGAGGGAGGGAGGGAAGGAAGGAGGGAGGAGGGGACAGGTAGGAATGGAGGAGAAGATGGGGACAAGGAGGCATGTTGGAATGGAGGGACGGAGGGATTGTAGTACTGCTCAGTCAAGCGAGAGCACCAGATAGGACTAAGCAGAGCTATATCACGAGAACACACAACTCAGAGAAATCAATAGTCACACATACACACACAAACACTTTATCTTTCTAGGGAACACACAGATTCTCCTCTGTGTGTTCCCGGTGTTGGTGTGTGTGTGTGAGTGTGTGTATGTTCTTGGTTGTGTGTTTGCGTGTTGTCATCCTGTGTGTTATAGTGAAGTAGGGGCCATCGAGTCGTCCTTATCTCTGTGTGACTGAGCAGTATGAAAGATCAACATGGTTACTACCCACTATAAAACTCACCCAGGGCTCCTCCAGCTTTATGGAGGTCTTTGTGTTGGTTTTACAGAGCACAGAAACCTCCTCTGACACAAGCGGACCCACAGTATGTGTGTCCATTACAAGTTCAGTCCTGCCAACGCTTACCAGAGTGGGATGGGTCTGAGGTCAGCAGAATCAAAATGAGGAAGGAGTGTTGGGGTGTGTGTGTGCCCTATGTGTGTGTGTGTCTCCTGGTGTGTGTGTGTCCTGATGTGAGGAGATGCGTCCAGACCAAGCTACGTCAGCCTCTGTATTCAAGGTGTTTTCACAGTGGAAGGAAGGTGCAGAGCTGACGGGGGGGCGTCAGAGGAAAAGACAGTTGAAGAGAATTGGGATCTTCCGTTTGTCTGTGGCCTCTGGTGTGTTTGTGTGTGTGTGTCCACCTGTGTGTGTGTGTGTGTGTCCACCTGTGTTTGTGTGTGTGTGTCCACCTGTGTGTGTGTGTGTGTCCACCTGTGTGTGTGTGTGTTCAGCGTGTGTGTTCTTCCGTAGTGTGGGCAGAGGGCTCTTTGTTAGAGAGAGTAGCACAGGGCTAATCTGACATCCATCAACAGATTAGTGTGTGTGTTCCCCCTAGTCCATCAGCAGCTCAGAGAGCTGTCTACATGCAAATACAATGACCAGGGGGAGAGTGGACCAGGGGAGGCAGAAGGGAGGCAGGGAGGCAGGAGTGAGGCAGGAGTGAGGCAGGGAAGCAGGAAGGAAGCAGGAGGGAGGCAGGAGAAAGGCAGGGAGGCAGAAGGGAGGCAGGGAGGCAGGAAGGAAGCAGGAGGGAGGCAGAAGGGAGGCAGTGAGACAGGAGGGAGGCAGGGAGGCAGAAGGGAGGCAGTGAAGGCATGTTCTAAGTGCTCTCGGCTTCTGAGAGTGCCCAGTAGCGTCACCACTGTGTTGTGCTACCCAGGTAACAGGTGAGACACGCTTCCTCAGGGAACACAATGGTGCCATGCCCCACAGCCCAGCTAGTTACAGTACTAATGATGAACACACACACACACTTACACTCTCACCTTACATCCCTTGTTCTTCACAGCTCTATAGCCATTGTCTCCTCTAAGAAATGTGGTCTTTCATGTTCTCTTTACATCTGACAAGTTGGTTCAAAAACACCCACATGGTTTGTTTGTAGCAGAGGTGGTTTGAAACGGCCTTGCCACGGATTGTCAAGGACCTTGTCCTAACATCTTGGTCTAAAGGTAAATGTTGAGGGTGAGAGACACCTGGTGTGGTCACCCTTCATGGGTTTCTCTCATGGAAGCTGGAGGTTGCAACCTGTTCATGAAGTGTCTAATTGAGTGGAAGGTGAGAAAGGGAAGGGAGGAGGTAGAGAGCGAGAGAAAGAAAGAGAGTGGGAGAGAGAGAAGGGGAGGGAGATAGTGGGGGAGAGAGAAGGGGAGGGAGGGAGATAGAGAGTGGGGGAGAGAGAGAGAGTGGGAGAGAGAGAAGGGGAGGGAGGGAGATAGAGAGTGGGGGAGAGAGAGAGAATAGGGAGAGAGATATAGAGTGTGGGAGAGAGAGGGACAGGGACAAAAATAAGACAGAAATAGAGAGAGATGGAGACAGAACGAGAGAGCGAGAGAGGGAGAAGGAAATGGAGCGAGAGAGATAGAGAGAGAAACAGAGAGAGATGTAGGGGGGGGGAGAAAGAGGGGAAGAGAGAGAGAGGTGTGCTGTTGTGGAGACAGCAGTAGGTGTAACAACAACAGTATCAGCATACCTCAAGAGGAGGAGCTAACCCCTGAGAGAGGGGGGAGGGAGGGAGGGGGGGAGAGAGAGGGAGGGGGGAGAGAGAGGGGAGAGAGACAGAGAGAGAGAGTGAGGAGAGAGGTAAGGAGAGAGATTCTCAGGCTATCCCCAGGGGGGGAGAGAACAGGGAAATGTACAGAGCGGTGAGAAGAAAACAAACATAAACACTGTCCATGGTAGCTGAGGCTGGGCCCAGGGCTGAGGCTGGACCCAGGGCTGAGGCTGGGGCTGGGGCTGGGGCTGGGGCTAAGGAGTTTTGAACCAGGGCAGAGGAAAGTTCTGAAGCTTTAGAGGCTATAACGGCTAAAGAGGGTGGAGAGACCTGAGGCTTGAGAGGCTGGAGGGGGAGGCTTGGGAGGGGAGGCTGGAGAGGCTGGAGAGGCTGGAGAGGCTGGGTCGTGTGTGTTCCTGGCGCCCGTAGTACGACCTTGGCAGGGCAAGCCCAGACCTGCCTCCCTGCGCTGGGGGGGGGGGGGGGGGGGGAGGAGAGGAGGGGAGAGAAGGGGAGAGGAGGAACGCACCAAGGAGGACTTGGCCCGGCTCAATGAGAAAGTAGAATGGCCAGCACTCTGGGCCGACACAGCCTCAGTAAGCTGCCTCCCTCATACTCACACTCCTGCTGACTGGAACAACACTAACCGTATTTCGCAACACTCATTGGATTCCAACACACGGCTTGGCTGGCAGCCCGCTCCACGATACACACAGGATACTCTCTGCTTTTTTTTTTTGCTCTCTTTCTCTCTCTTTCTGTCTTTTCTCTCATCCCCTCCTTTACGCTCTCCTTTCCAGGCCTTAATTTGATTTCTTTATTTCTTTGTGTGTTCTTCAGAGGGGAGACTTTCAAACGCTGCTGCTTTACATATCTTAGACGCTGCCCTCAATGGGCAGCGGCACTGCTGTGGGTGCCGTGGCGACCACTGTGACAAAAGCCCTCCACCCAGACCCCCAGCCCTCCACCCAGACCCCCAGCCCTCCACCCAGACCCCCAGCCCTCCATCCAGACCCCCAGCCCTCCACCCAGACCCCCAGCCCTCCACCCAGACCCCCAGCCCTCCACCCAGACCCCCAGACCCCCAGCCCTCCACCCAGACCCCCAGACCCCCAGCCCTCCACCCAGACTCCCAGCCCTCCACCCAGACCCCCAGACCCCCAGCCCTCCACCCAGACCCCCAGCCCTCCACCCAGACCCCCAGACCCCCAGCCCTCCACCCAGACTCCCAGCCCTCCACCCAGACCCCCAGCCCTCCACCCAGACCCCCAGCCCTCCACCCAGACCCCCAGGCCCCATCCAGACCCCCAGCCCTCCATCCAGACTCCCAACCCTCCACCAGGGTCTGGTAGGAGAGTTGAACTAAGGCCGACCTCAGCCAGAGTTTTCTCTCAGCATCCCTTTCTGTCACTGCCCTTTAGTCCCTCCTTTTCACTGGGCCTGTCTGTCTGTCTGTGTCCATGTCTATGTGTCTGAGAGAGAAATAAACCATTAAAGGAAAACCCCTTTCTCTTTCCCTTTCACCCCCCCCCCCCTCTCTCTCTTCCTCTCTCTCTCTCTCTCTCTCCCCTCCTCTCTCTCCTTCGTCTCTATTATCAGTCCCCTGCAGTGTTTGGGGGGATAATGACCCTGGTTATCACCTCCAGACACATGTCCTTGTGCTAAACACCAGTACGAGGCCTTCTTGTCCTGGTCCAGTCTCCAGAGCAGGGCCTGTACTACTCACAACAAGCCAGGGCACAGTGAGGCAGCCAGGGCACAGTGAGGCAGCCAGGGCACAGTGAGGCAGCCAGGGCACAGGGAGGCAGGCAGGGCACAGGGAGGCAGCCAGGGCACAGTGAGGCAGGCAGGGCACAGGGAGGCAGGCAGGGCACAGGGAGGCAGCCAGGGCACAGGGAGGCAGGCAGGGCACAGTGAGGCAGCCAGGACACAGGGAGGCAGGCAGGGCACAGTGAGGCAGGCAGTGCACAGGGAGGCAGGCAGGGCACAGGGAGGCAGGCAGGGCACAGTGAGGCAGGCAGGGCACAGTGAGGCAGGCAGTGCACAGGGAGGCAGGCAGGACACAGGGAGACAGGCAGGACACAGGGAGGCAGGCAGTGCAGTTATACAACACATTAAAACATCAGGCAGCAACTAGACACAAATAGAGCTCATGTCCTGACCCTCCACTGTTGACCCATGGTGACTGCCCTGATGGATCAGCTGTGTAAAGAACACCATCAAACAAGGAGGGGGGGGTTTAAGTGTGTGCATGTTTGACTGTGTGTGTGTGTGTGTGCATGTTTGACTGTGTGTGTGTGTGTGTGTGCATGTTTGACTGTGTGTGTGCATGTTTGACTGTGTGTGTGTGTGTTTGTTTGGGTGTGCTTGCTTCAGTAACAATGAAAATGCGTTGTATGTATGTGCATGTTTTTACCATGTGGTCGTGAGTGTGTGAGTGTGTGTGTGTGTAGTAATTGTGTTTGTCTGCGTGTGGTGCCTACATGAGTGTGTGTCTGTTCATGAGTGTGTCAGAATGCGTGATGTAGATAGGAGTACAGTCATTATCACAGTTAATGGCTGAGCTGCATGTCTATGATATTTATGATGCTCATAACCTCAGATATCTGCTCCTCTCCAGCCTGGCCTGGGGGGGGGGGGGGGGGGAAGGGGGCACACAATGTATAAAGACAGAGAGAGAAGGGGAAGGAGAGAGAGAGACACAAATAGAGAGAGACAGAAAGAGTGACAGAGGGAGAGGGAGAGAGAGAGAGAGAGAGAGAGAGAGAGAGAGACAGAGGGAGAGGGACAGAGGGACAGCGGGAAAGGACGATTGAAAGAGGGACAGAGAGAGGGAAAGTGGTGAAAAAGAGAGGGAAAGGGAGTGTGTGATAAAGCAAGAGAAAGGGAGGGAGGGGCTAATGTGTTTGTGTGGGGTGATCTTTAGCCCCCTGCAAGGCATCAGACAAACATTTATTAACTGAGAGGAATGCAAACAGACGCAGGCAAAGACGGAGAACAGCTAGAGGAGGAGGAGGAGGACGAGGGGGGGGGGCAAGAGAAAGGGAAGAAGGGGGGAGGAGAAGTCTTGTAAAGGACCCTCCCAGGGATTCATCCAGAAGGTTCTGGAACAATAGACCTCCGGCAGTTCCAGAACGTGGTGACCTTCTGTGTTCCAGAACGCCTAGGAGTTCCACAGCAGATCCTGCTGCATGGTGGTCTGACAGGGTGAGGTGTCCGAAGGTGCAGGTGATGCGCTGAGATTCACTGACACCTGTTGTGTCTGAATTCACATCCCGCAACAACCTGTGAACATCATTGACGACCCGGAAGGGGCTGTGGGTGTGTGTGTGTGTGGGGGTGTGTGTGTGTGTGGGGACGGGGGACGGGGGGACGGGACATAGGGGTTGTGAAAAGGGGTTAGGGGCGATCCTTTGTGGTCCTGACCAGACAGAGGGTGTCAATGACACTGTGGTGATCAGGAGGACAAACGACAGCGGCTTTAACAGATTAGTGGTGTGGAGGAGGCAGGTCTAACGGCCCTGGATCAGACCACAGGGATAGCTGCTACGGAGAGAAGCTTTGTTTGTTAATGGTCTCTGTGTGTGTGTGTGTGTGTTTGCGTGTGTATATGTGATATGTCCCCACACACGTCTGCATGTGTTTATGTGTGTACAGTGTGTGCATGTGTGTGTGTGTGCATGTATGTGTTTCCAAATGCAGCTGAGTCAGAACGGTAGCAGCTTTGTTGACCGATGGCTTAGCCTACGTCTGTGTTCCTACATCCTTCACAACTGTTTGCAAACGATTCAGATTTCCAGAGGATACAGGGGATAAGCTGGTAGAATGAAGGGCTTACTTTGATCTCCGTTATCTTCGCAGGAAGAGGGATGTTTTGACTGAGGGATAGGGGGGTCAGTTTATGTTGACATCAAGGACGACATTTTGGAGCTCAATCCTTGATCCTCTCACGTCTTCTTTTCGGCATCTTAACAATGCAACAATGGACGGTGTTTAACAGTTCTTAAGACCACAGGCCAGCTCTCAGGACAGTCTCTTGGTAGTTTGAGAATAGGATGCAATCTAGGGTTCCTAAGACCTTCCCTTAGAACAGCCCCTTAATAACCATGATGGTAATGGTAGATGTTCAAGGATTCTCCAGACTGGTGATACTATGTCTAAGCCTCCCCTACCAGCCTCCCCTCCCCTCCCACCCTCCCCTCTCAGCCTCGCCTCTCAGCCTCGCCTCTCAGCCTCGCCTCTCAGCCTCCCCTCTCAGCCTCCCCTCTCAGCCTCTCCTCTCAGCCTCCCCTCTCAGCCTCCCCTCTCAGCCTCTCCTCTCAGCCTCCCCTCCCAGCTCTCTGGATCCCTGTCGCTGGCGACCTGTGGGTGTGCAGGAAATATGACCTTCATCCTGACCTCCCAGGCAGCCCAACCCCTCTCTGGAACCATCTGACCCCGTACTGCTGCCGCACACACACACACACAAACACACACAATCTCATGGACACACTCACCTCTCTGGAACCTTCTAGCCCTGTTTTGCAAGTCAACAGTCCTCAGGGACCAGGAACGATGAGAGGGCGATTCAGAACTTTAGCCAGGGGATTAAAGAGCCAGGCAGGCTGAAAGGCCGCAGCACAAGTTAAGCGCCTTAGAATAGCGGGGACCCACATTCATGCACATACTCCCACAGACTGACCCACTCTCACAGACACACACACACACACACAGACATACACACAGACATAGACAGACTCATATATACACACAGACACAAGCAGCCTTGACACACAGATACACACCTACGTGCACACACAGAGACACACACATACAGAGACACCCACACACACAGAGACACACACACAGAGACACACACACACACACTAACGTTGCTCACACACCCTAGCGGAGGCCAGATGCTTACATCATCCCATCTCGTACAGGAACACACTGGATTGTAAACACAGTCCAGCCCCTCCAGTAACTCTCTCCCATTCAAAAGACTACAACTCCCACCCCCTGCTCGTAGTCTACGCTCATTTATGGACAAATACACTTCATCCATCCCCATCCCACAGGCTGGTGTTCCACCAGAACGGGGTTGTTTGTTTTGTGGAGGAGCCCTGGGAATCAATGCACACTGACTGTCTTTCTGCTGGTTCAGATCAAGTCTTAACGCATGGGTGGCCTGGTCTGGCAGACACACACACGTGCACGTGCACACACACACATGCACACACACCATGGGACCTACGTCTGTCTGCTCGGCTAGGGGTCTCCATGGAGATGAGCTAGACTTGGGCAGCTATCTGGCTTACTGGAAACCTGGTTTATTGTTGACTTTCAGGGAAGGAGGAGGAGGGGTGGAGGAGGTGGGGGGTGGTGGTTGGGAAGGTCGTGGGGTTAGGGGTGGGAGCATGGTCTCTCACTTCCGGGGAAATTGAAGGGAAGGGTGGGTGGAGGAGGGGTTGGGGGGGGGGGGGGGGCAGCGTTTGGTTTGCTCACCGGGGCATCCCCTCATTGTATATGCATCTATCTCACATCTGAGTCAGGAGTTTAATGACTCGTGACCAAAGGGCTTGGATGGCTGAGAGTAAGTGGTGAGGACGTGAGATTGTGTGAGACACACACACTTTCAGTTGTGTTTTTCTGGACTGAGGTGGCTGTAGGGTCATGATACATTCTTTTTGTACGTTTGTGAACCAATTCTCTGAATGATCAATGGCATCAATGTTTTCAGTGACAAGCAAGTTTAATAACCAAGATATCATTTTTTTTTTTATCACATGATTTTTTATCATTTTTCCTGTGGAATTGTGCGAAAACGAATGTACGTGAATGAAACTAAAACGTATGATACGTACGGACACAAAAAACACATTAAATACATGCCATACAGACGGCCCACTCTTCAAGTCGAAGATGGAACTCTGCCTCCATCTTGTGACTAAAATAGGAACATCACTAAACCGACGGAGCTTTAGGACCCAGTTGAGTCAGAGAACAGCGCCTATCCTATCTGTCAAACATGGCTGACCAAAACAGAAGCGATGCGAAATTTGATTTCTGCAGCGAAATATTGAGGTATTTATGTCTTTTACATGACATGTCTAGTGAGATTTATGAATATCTTTTTTAGTGTGTGATTTTTGGGGGAAATATTTAGCTGTTTTGTTAAAAACAAATGTTAGACATTCGAACTGTTTACTAATGCACGTGTGGGCTAATCTACTTAGCTAGCTAACGCATCTGTAACTCCCAACACAGCAAGACAACTCGTAGCTCTCTTTTTCGGTGTCGGTATACAGTAAGTACAGTGCAGTAAGTTACTAGCAGTTACATTAGTGTTCTTGGACGTGTCTCTAGCCCGTCGGAGCTGTTCGCTGCCCGGTCCAGAAGTCACAAGATCCCGGTGAGAGGACAGAAGGAGTTTCTACCAAGCGACTCCCGGAAACAGCGAGAGCGGCTGCAGCAGAGTCTCGATGAGCACTGGAGCCTGGTGTCAGAGGAGAGAGTGGAAAGACTGTGAGTGTGGAGGAGAAGCACACACACACACACGCTCTTTTACAAACACACAGGTAAAAATAGATTAAAACCATTTTGAAATGTTCTGCTTGATTAGAAAGTTACCGTTTTTGAGACCCGGGCATCTGGTTTTACCCAGGGTTGGGGATATCACCCAGGGGCGAATCTAGGTTCCCACTTTTGGGGGGGCTAAGCCCTTAGATAAAACCTATAATTTTTCCTGTGACCCAGGAAAACTAGGGGTGTCTGGCGGCATGTTCCCCCAGAATTGTTTTGTGAAAATATCCTTTTAAATTGTGTCCTCTAGAGGGTTTTAGGGGAGAAATGAACACATTTAGATTTAAAATATGAAAAGAAATGTATATATATTTTTTATATAACAATAATGTTTTGGGGGGCTAATGATACTTTTGGGGGGGCTCAATAGGGCTAGATATGTCCATGATATCACCTAACCTGTCTCCTCGCTGTTGCAGAGGCAACCTGGTGAAGGCTGTATGGCTCCCCAGTGAGAGCGTTGTGGAGCTGCAGTCACCAGCTGTAAGTCATTTCTGATACGTCTGTCTGAGACCAAGGCTGCAGCTCATCAAGTCCCATCCAGCCTGGTACAGTCCTGTGCTTTCCTGCCCTTGTCCCCCCATCCCACCCTGTCCTGTCCCCCTGTCCTGTCCCCCTGTCCTGCCCCCCCTCTCTCTGCCCCACCCGGTCCTGTCCCCCTGTCCTGTCCCCCTCTCCTGTCCCCCCTTCTCCCTGCCCCCCCGGTCCTGTCTTAACCTGAGTTTCTCTGCTGGGCTCCAGGGGAAGTTCTGGCAGACTATGGGCTTCTCTGCTCGGGGTAAGCAGTGTCTCCACCCTGAGGAAGCTCTCTACCTCATGGAGTGTGTGAGTATGACTCTGACAGTAAACCAGAGAGTGACTAACCGCTGTGTGTACAGTGTAGTGACATGTACGGTACTGGGTGTGTTTGTCACCAGGGCAACCTGCAGGTGTTCCACAGAGACCTCCCTCTGTCGATCCAGGAGGCCTACGAGAGGTTCCTGTCCTCCAGGACTGTGAGCCTTCAGCAGTACCAGGTAAGACAGGACCAGGTAAGACAGGACCAGGTAGGATAGTACCAGGAAGGACAGTATAGGACCAGTTACCACAGTATAGGACCAGGTAGGATAGGACCAGGTAGGACTAGGACAGTAACAGGTAGGACAGTACCAGGTAGGACAGTATAGGACCAGTTACCACAGTATAGGACCAGGTAAGGTATGACCAGGTAGGATAGTAGGCCTACCAGGTAGTACAGTAGGACCCACTGTCTGTGGGTCCTACTGTCTGTGGGTCCTACTGTTTGTGGGTCCTACTGTCTGAGCTGACTGTTTGTCCTACTGTCTGTGGGTCCTACTGTCTGTGGGTCCTACTGTCTGAGCTGACTGTCTGTGTGTCCTACTGTCTGTGGGTCCTACTGTCTGTGGGTCCTACTGTCTGAGCTGACTGTCTGTGTGTCCTACTGTCTGTGGGTCCTACTGTCTGTGGGTCCTACTGTCTGAGCTGACTGTCTGTGTGTCCTACTGTCTGTGGGTCCTACTGTCTGTGGGTCCTACTGTCTGAGCTGACTGTCTGTGTGTCCTACTGTCTGTGGGTCCTACTGTCTGTGGGTCCTACTGTCTGAGCTGACTGTCTGTGTGTCCTACTGTCTGTGGGTCCTACTGTCTGTGGGTCCTACTGTCTGAGCTGACTGTCTGTGGGTCCTACTGTCTGAGCTGACTGTTTGTCCTACTGTCTGTGGGTCCTACTGTCTGTGGGTCTTACTGTCTGAGCTGACTGTCTGTGTGTCCTACTGTCTGTGGGTCCTACTGTCTGTGGGTCCTACTGTCTGAGCTGACTGTCTGTGGGTCCTACTGTCTGAGCTGACTGTCTGTGGGTCCTACTGTCTGTGGGTCCTACTGTCTGAGCTGACTGTCTGTGGGTCCTACTGTCTGTGGGTCCTACTGTCTGAGCTGACTGTCTGTGGGTCCTACTGTCTGTGGGTCCTACTGTCTGTGGGTCCTACTGTCTGTGGGTCCTACTGTCTGAGCTGACTGTCTGTGGGTCCTACTGTCTGAGCTGACTGTCTGTGTGTCCTACTGTCTGTGTGTCCTACTGTCTGTGGGTCCTACTGTCTGTGTGTCCTACTGTCTGTGGGTCCTACTGTCTGTGGGTCCTACTGTCTGTGTGTCCTACTGTCTGTGGGTCCTACTGTCTGTGGGTCCTACTGTCTGAGCTGACTGTCTGTGGGTCCTACTGTCTGTGGGTCCTACTGTCTGTGGTCCTACTGTCCTACTGTCTGTGTCCTACTGTCTGGGTCCTACTGTCTGTCTGGGTCCTACTGTCTGTGGGTCCTACTGTCTGTCCTACTGTCTGTGTCCTACTGTCTGTGGGTCCTACTGTCTGTGGGTCCTACTGTCTGTGGGTCCTACTGTCTGTGGGTCCTACTGTCTGTGGGTCCTACTGTCTGTGTCCTACTGTCTGGTGTCCTACTGTCTGTGGGTCCTACTGTCTGTGGGTCCTACTGTCTGTGGGTCCTACTGTCTGTGTGGGTCCTACTGTCTGTGGGTCCTACTGTCTGTGACTGTCTGGGTCCTACTGTCTGTGGGTCCTGACTGTCTGTGGTGTCCTACTGTCTGTGGGTCCTACTGTCTGTGGGTCCTACTGTCTGTGGGTCCTACTGTCTGAGCTGACTGTCTGTGGGTCCTACTGTCTGAGCTGACTGTCTGTGGGTCCTACTGTCTGTGGGTCCTACTGTCTGTGGGTCCTACTGTCTGAGCTGACTGTCTGTGGGTCCTACTGTCTGAGCTGACTGTCTGTGTGTCCTACTGTCTGTGTGTCCTACTGTCTGTGGGTCCTACTGTCTGTGGGTCCTACTGTCTGTGGGTCCTACTGTCTGAGGGTCCTACTGTCTGAGGGTCCTACTGTCTGTGGGTCCTACTGTCTGTGGGTCCTACTGTCTGAGGGTCCTACTGTCTGTGGGTCCTACTGTCTGTGGGTCCTACTGTCTGATCTGACTGTCTGTGTGTCCTCCTGTCTGATCTGACTGTCTGTGTGTCCTCCTGTCTGATCTGACTGTCTGTGTGTCCTCCTGTCTGATCTGACTGTCTGTGGGTCCTACTGTCTGATCTGACTGTCTGTGTGTCCTCCTGTCTGATCTGACTGTCTGTGTGTCCTCCTGTCTGATCTGACTGTCTGTGTGTCCTCCTGTCTGATCTGACTGTCTGTGTGTCCTCCTGTCTGATCTGACTGTCTGTGTGTCCTCCTGTCTGATCTGACTGTCTGTGGGTCCTCCTGTCTGATCTGACTGTCTGTGTGTCCTCCTGTCTGATCTGACTGTCTGTGTGTCCTCCTGTCTGATCTGACTGTCTGTGTGTCCTACTGTCTGATCTGACTGTCTGTGTGTCCTCCTGTCTGATCTGACTGTCTGTGTGTCCTCCTGTCTGATCTGACTGTCTGTGGGTCCTACTGTCTGATCTGACTGTCTGTGTGTCCTCCTGTCTGATCTGACTGTCTGTGTGTCCTCCTGTCTGATCTGACTGTCTGTGGGTCCTCCTGTCTGATCTGACTGTCTGTGTGTCCTCCTGTCTGATCTGACTGTCTGTGTGTCCTCCTGTCTGATCTGACTGTCTGTGTGTCCTCCTGTCTGATCTGACTGTCTGTGTGTCCTCCTGTCTGATCTGACTGTCTGTGTGTCCTCCTGTCTGATCTGACTGTCTGTGTGTCCTCCTGTCTGATCTGACTGTCTGTGGGTCCTACTGTCTGATCTGACTGTCTGTGTGTCCTCCTGTCTGATCTGACTGTCTGTGTGTCCTCCTGTCTGATCTGACTGTCTGTGTGTCCTCCTGTCTGATCTGACTGTCTGTGTGTCCTCCTGTCTGATCTGACTGTCTGTGTGTCCTCCTGTCTGATCTGACTGTCTGTGTGTCCTCCTGTCTGATCTGACTGTCTGTGTGTCCTCCTGTCTGATCTGACTGTCTGTGTGTCCTCCTGTCTGATCTGACTGTCTGTGTGTCCTCCTGTCTGATCTGACTGTCTGTGTGTCCTCCTGTCTGATCTGACTGTCTGTGTGTCCTCCTGTCTGATCTGACTGTCTGTGTGTCCTCCTGTCTGATCTGACTGTCTGTGGGTCCTCCTGTCTGATCTGACTGTCTGTGTGTCCTCCTGTCTGATCTGACTGTCTGTGTGTCCTCCTGTCTGATCTGACTGTCTGTGTGTCCTCCTGTCTGATCTGACTGTCTGTGTGTCCTCCTGTCTGATCTGACTGTCTGTGTGTCCTCCTGTCTGATCTGACTGTCTGTGTGTCCTCCTGTCTGATCTGACTGTCTGTGTGTCCTCCTGTCTGATCTGACTGTCTGTGTGTCCTCCTGTCTGATCTGACTGTCTGTGGGTCCTACTGTCTGATCTGACTGTCTGTGTGTCCTCCTGTCTGATCTGACTGTCTGTGTGTCCTCCTGTCTGATCTGACTGTCTGTGTGTCCTCCTGTCTGATCTGACTGTCTGTGTGTCCTCCTGTCTGATCTGACTGTCTGTGTGTCCTCCTGTCTGATCTGACTGTCTGTGTGTCCTCCTGTCTGATCTGACTGTCTGTGTGTCCTACTCCTAACAGGTGTTTGGACATCTGAAGAGACTGGGCTACGTGGTCAACAGGTTTGACATCAGGTACTTATGTACACTAAGTACTATTTGGGTTGTACACTAAGTACTAACTGGGTTGTACACTAATGCTGTGTTCATACCAAACGTAAAGTGAATATTTGGCGCGAGATTACATGTAAAGTCAATGCAAATGCTATTGACACAAATTTGCGCATTTTGCTCCTAACGATTTGTGCAAATAAAAACAAATTAACGCAAAGCGAAAATTTGCTACATTCGCGTGTATAATTCGCTTCGCTTTTGGTGTGAACACAGCGTAAATACTAACTGGAATGTCTACTGTGATGGATGTGTAACTGGGTTGTATGCTAAACGCGGGTCTCTGTCCCTCCCCAGTTCGGTGGCGTCCCAGTACGAGAGACAGCTGAACCTGCCTGTGTCACGTGAACGAGGAGGAAGACACGTCAAAAGAAAACGCAGCCCCTCCCCTCCCCCAAGGTGATCTAGAACTTCTGGATGGGTGTTTGTGGATGTGGGCTTTGTGGCTGTGGGCTTTGTGGATGTGGGCTTTGTGGATGTGGGCTTTGTGGATGTGGGCTTTGTGGATGTGGGTCTACCTTTTGTAACTCCGTCTGCTTCTGTTGCAGGATCACAGAGGCCCAGCAGGGCTCTACCTCGGAGGAGAGGAAAGAGAGGGATGACGGAGAGAGGAGTGAGAGAAGGGACCAGGAGGAACGAGAAGACAGGAGGGAGAAAGAGAGGAACGACAGGATGGAGGAGAGAGGAGAGGGAGAGGAAACTGAGAGGAAAAAGGAGGAAGGAACTGACTCCTTTTCTCCTGACTCTCCCTCACGTCACACAGCCTCTCGACCCAGCGACCTCACCATGGCGACGTTGCCGGGCACCCCCGGCCTGACTGAGGCTGGCATGGGTCGGTCCTGGTGGGCAGGTGAGGACCCAGACCAGGCCGGGACTCACTTGCACCCTGCCCCAAACCTGCCTCTCCCCCAGCCCCAGCCCTCCTCCTCCTCTGCTCCTCCACGCTGGGCCTCCATCTCCTTCCCAGACCTGGGCTCCAGGAGGGCCCTCCCCTCCAGCCTCCCCTCCCCAGAGCCCAGCCTGCTCCCTGGGGCCCTGGCCGTGGGGCCTTGCCCCGTGGCCCCCTGGCTGCAGAGGCTCAGCCTGCGCCAGGTGCACATGTCCCGTGGCGAGCGGGAACGAGAGCGCGAGCGCGACCGCTACCGGAGGGACGTCAACGAGGACCGCGAGGTGCGATGCTGTCGGAACTGGGCGGAGTACCGGCAGCTGCTGGCTCAGCGGAGGGGGCGGAGCCACAGGGATAGACCCGCCCACCTGTGGGAAGGGAAGGTCACGCCCCTCCACGACCCCCGACACCCCACCTCCTGTGGTAGGAACTCCACCCTCTGACTGATATATGTTCAGTAAACATCTGTGCTGGCTGGTGTGTGCTGTCTGATTGATCCCCTGTTGAAAGCTGCGCTGTGTGGGTTTGTTTTTGTTGTGTTTGTATAAGTGAGTCACCATCTACAGCACACAAATGCAGAGCATAGTCAGTACACATACCGAGGTTAATTATATATAGGTATACATCTACAATGAGCTTTGTTAAAGGATCTCTGTTTACTCGTATGGGAGGAGGCCCGGTTGTGTGTGCGTGCGTGTGTACGTGTGGGTTGCCCCTTACACAACGGCCGGGTTTCCCAGATTCGTCAAGAAGCTCTTAACGCTAAGAGCTTCTTAATAACGTTCTAAGAGCGTTCTCATAGAACGTTCTTAAGAAGCTCTCAGTGTTGAGAGCTTCTTGACGAATCTGGGAAACCCGGCCAACATCAGTGTGGGTTAGAATGATCCCCTTTCAGAATGTTCTAGAACACTGGGGGAAACGTTCTGTCCTGTGTGCCTCACCCACCCATGCTGTGTTACAGGTGAGTTGCTGGACAAGATCAGTGTCATCAAGCCTTATAGACTAACAGATGGACCCTCCAGGTACAGCCCACCTCTTTCTCTCACTTTCCCTCTTCATTCCTTCTCACTTTCTCCACTCTTTCTTTCCCTCCCTCCCTCTCATTCTCTTTCCTTCTCTGCCTCTCATTCTCTCTTTCTATCCTTCTTTTTCTTTCATTCGCTCTCCCTCTGTCTCTCTGTCGACAATGAATTTTGTGTAAATATGAAACCACAATGGTGTGAATGTCTGCTGGCCCCAGTGCAGACTGTTTTGTGTAGAGGTGGAGCGTTTGTCTGCAGGGTGGTGTGTGTGTGTGTGTGTGTCCGGTGCATCTGCGTGTGGTGAGTCAGTGGTGTGTGTGTGTCTCCAGGGAGCAGGGGTCGGAGGGCTGGAGGCTGTGTTTTGATGTCTACCAGCCGGACACTGTGGCTGAGTTCAGGAAGAGCAGTCCGGGGAGGCCTTACTCTCGCATGTGTGTCTGCAGGTCAGGACGTCACACACACACACACACACCTCGCTGCAGAGCGTTTATTACAGGTGGATATAACTATTGTAGTCCATTCCAGCCCCCAAATCTAAAAGGACTAACCTCTCCTACAAATATAGGATAATCAGAAAAAAACCTAAATGTACTACTTTTACCTATATGTTTGTGTACAGTCTGATGTCTGTTTGTGTCCTGGTTCTGACTGTGTGGTGTCGTGTTGCTGTGCAGCTTCGCAGGGCCGACACCTGACCTCAGGGTGGTGGAGCAGCTGACGGAGCAGAGCGGAGGTGTTCCTGTTACCTTCGCTGTGGTCGACCATGGAGACATCTCCTTCTACTGCTTCAAACCCTTCCTGTTGACCACAGACACTGCCCACTGACCAGACACAACATGACCACAGACACAACATGACCACAGACACACCATGACCACAGACATAACTAGGAGATAATCTGAGATTGTATCAGAGCATCTTTGCCAAATTAGTTGATTTATAAAGTTGCAGTAGACTTTTAATAAAAAAATGAATTGTTCTTACTGGATCTTTCTTCAGAAGTGTTTTTTTTTCTTCAAATACACGGCATGTCATCTGCTCCTCATAACTACAGTAGAAGTGTTTTAAGTGAACTTACAGACATACTGCTGTTTCAGAATCCTGTTAGAGTTTGACATTGTCTTTTCAGTCCAGAGACCAGCTGGAGTTGTGGTCTGTATGTGAGTAACATGGGAACCCTTGTTAATCTGATTCTGATGTAACTGGACAGGTGAGAGCACAATGGAGGGATGGATCATTAGTACTACAGATAAATATACAACCCATGCACTACCTGACAAACGTATCACCAATAAACTAAGCCTGTCTATACATGATGCAGGACATGTGATCTTACCGAGGGATATTTTAGCAAAAGCTCACAGACGTTGACATATCTTCAGCTAAGCGAAGCAGATTATTAATAAATCAAATTGCGTTCGTTTGTCATTTATCTGAAGCGATGTACAAATAGTGCACATGAGTGAGAGGGAGGAAGGAGACAGATGGATGTACTGTATTAAGTTTCCAAACAGATCCCAGAGAGAGACTGAAGAGGTGAAGGGTAACACATCACCTGGCCCAAAAGTCACAAAAGATGTAGACAAACAGATGCCTACATCTCTATCTGTTGACTTAAATACAAATTATCACCTCCCCTTGTTCAATTCAAAAAGAGAGTTTAACAAACACTATCACACACCCACTTACGCTCTCTCTTCCCCTCTCTCTGACACACACACACAATCTTGCTCTCTCTCTCCCTCTCTCTGACACACACACAGGTTGTGTGTCACAGATATATGGCAGGTCTTGGCAGGGTGCCTGTGCTCAGAGAGCCAGATCACCTCAGGACTTCACCATGTCTTCTCCCAGTATCCTGACACTACTCTCTCTCCTGATGGGTGAGTTACACAGCTACACAGAGAGTGCAGCTGACTTAGAGAATGTAATACACTACAGTTAACTACAATAGACAACAGTAGACTGTTATACAATACACCAGACTACAGTATAAAATATGACACTACAGTAGACTACAGTAGAATGCAAAAGACTGCAATTGATTCCTGATTTGTAGATGTATTTGTTTAGCATATCACAAATCCAGGGTAATAAACAAGAGGGGTATTTTAACCCGCAACCTTGTAATCTGTGGTCAAATGGTCTACTGAACTATACTCATGCCCCCTTTAAGTTTTAAGCGTTCTCGAATGTAAATGTTCTACAATGTAAATGTTCCAGAATGTAAATGTTCTAGAATGTAAATGTTCCAGAATGTAAATGTTCTAGAATATATATGTTCTAAAATGGAAACGCTCTTCTCTTCTCAGTGACGGAGGTCTCCAGTGTGAACGAGACAAACTGCTCCTACACACACCTGCTGGAACACCTGAATCTTCTGGACACCAACCAGGTTCTGGCTAACGTCCGTCCTGTTGTGAACTGGACGTCTCCCACTGAAGTGAATATGGACTTGTATGTGTACGGCATTCTGGATGTGGTACGTGGTGTGTCCCTGTAACTTCCTGTTGGGATCTCTGCACTTCCTGGTCCCGTTGTGTAACTCAGCAGTCCTATAGGATTGAGGCCAGGATTTTTGTCATGTGTGCTGTGGTGTGTTCGTGGTGGTGTTAACTTAAGTGTTATACTGGTCGAGGACGCCTTGGTAAAGCAGTGTATGTAAACACATGCACACCAGTATTCACTCTTATCTAACGCCGCTGTAAATCTGTTTTCTGCACAGGATGAGAAGTCTCAAACTCTCACTTGTCAGGCATGGATTAACACGGTAATAATGTTTATCAACGCCAACAACATCAATCAGTCAACACCTATCAATGAATACCTGTCAAATATCCAGCTTTATCAACACCTCTAAACTAATGACTGACATACTGAGGTGGTGCTTGTTCACGATATTCACAGAATAGAGAGATAATGGGATAATTCTCAGTTTGAAACACTGTAGCCAACCGTTTTCATTTCCATTCGATAGCCGTTGTCTTCCTCCACACAGGGGTGGTTGAACGAGTTCTTATCCTGGAACGAGAGTGACTTCTGTGGGATAGACAAGTTGGCTGTGCCCAGGAAGAAGCTCTGGACCCCGGACATCTACATCCAGGAAGAGTGGGTACAATTTCAAATGAATAATGTGACAACGATGACGTATTCTTTTGGAAAACATATGTGTGTGTGTGGGGTGGATAGATTTGAACTATTGATCTTATGATAGGTGGTGAAATGCTCTACTACTGAGCCACCATCACTTTAGTTAAAGAGAGTACAATTATCACACCAGATCACTTTCATATGGTCAAAGGTTCAGGTTTCAGATGTGACACTGAAAATACTGAAAATATAAATGTTGTTTATGTGAGTGGATGGGTGTGCTTAATGGCAGGTCACTAAACAGGAGAGTCTTCTGTGATTCTCTGAACAGGTTCTGTCAAGCATCACTCATGGAACCACTGTGATTAGAGACTACATATACATCTGGAGGCATTAGAATGGTTCAGTCTGGATGACATAGCTGACCTTTACCCACAGTGATATCATTGTTAAGGTGTGTTTGATTTGTCATAGGAGCCATGCCACCAGCTCATTGTCTGTGCTACAGAGCATCATGCCATGTTTACTGAAAACCCTCAGTTCAGGTTTAATATGCCGGACAGTGATCTCAAGTTACAAAATATAGATTTACTCTTTTCTGATGCTTGTTTTTTTAACCATCTTAAAAAAACGATTGGCTGGGAGATGAGATTAGCAACAATACCTCCAATAGGTAACTCATAAAGGGCCAAGTGTGTGGCTGCTAAATTAATAAAGGTCATAAATCAAATCTCTTTGTCAGTGAAGTGACATCAGTTCCTGCAGGATCCTGTGATGATACTCATTTCCTGGATTGATCAGACAAGATGTGATTGCTTGTTATTCGACAGTAAAATGATACCTTTGTCTCCCCAACTCACCCCAACCCCACTCACCCCTCTCACCCCCCTAACCTCCACCCCTATCACCCCCCTAACCTCCACCTCTATCACCCCCCTAACCTCCACCCCTATCACCCCCCTAACCTCCACCCCTCTCACCCCCCTAACCTCCACCTCTATCACCCCCCTAACCTCCACCCCTCTCACCCCCCTAACCTCCACCCCTCTCACCCCCTAACCTCCACCCAACTCACCACCTCCACCCCTCTCACCCCCTAACCTCCACCCCTCTCACCCCCTAACCTCCACCCCACTCACCACCTCCACCCCCTCACTCCGCTCTCCCCAACCCATCTCACCCTCCAAACCCCCTCCCACCAACACCTCCCCCACTCATCCTCTCCCCCCCCCAGTATCTCCAGCACAGACAGCATCACGAAAGGCCCCTTTGCCAGCTTGTACTCAAACGGCATTGTGACTGTGATGGATTCCTTAAGACTGACGACCGCCTGCAACATGGACCTGTACAAGTTCCCCTTCGACACTCAGACCTGCCAAATGACCGTCACTTCCATCTCCCAATGCGGTAGGCTGGGAGATACACATTTCCTGATTCCTCTATTGTACTTCCTGGTTCTGGACCTGGCCTCCTTCTTCATCAACCAGACCAGTGGGGAGAAGTTGAGCTTCAAGATCACCATCCTGCTCTCCATCTCTGTCCTGCTGCTCTTATTCAACGACATCCTGCCCTCCACCGCCAGCAAGCTGCCACTCATAGGTCAGAGGTCAAGCCTAAAATGGCCGCTATGGTCACAGCCAATCAAACCAAAATGGCCGCCCCAGGAAAGAACTGTCTGGAAAACGACGTAATGCAAAGTGTTTGTTTGTCCAGCCTCCTACTGCGTGGTGGTGTTCACCTTGGTGGGCTTCAACCTGCTGGTGACCCTGCTGGTGGGCTTCCTGATGGACCTGGACCGGAAGGAAGGCTGGGGTCAAACCCACGCCAGCGTCCAATCTAGTGAGCCCATGTGTGGTGTCAAAAAAGATGTCTGCTACCTTGTCGCACGAGCGCTCACAGTCCCCTCCCCTCCCCTCCCCTCTTCTCGGTCCAGTAAACACAAGTGATGTCTGCGATTCGTGGACATTTACGTGTAAAAAGCGACAGTACATGCGTATGGACATAACCATGTCATTTGGACCTGGGTTGGCAAGACTTCCTCTTCAACAGAATGTTTTGATGTTCCCAGGTCCTCCAGAGAACGAGGCTGAGAAGGGGGTGCCGGCGGAGGCCAGCCCAGAGCAGAGGGCTCCAGGCGGGGGGATGCAGGGGCTGAGTGACCCCCGACTGCTCCAGCTGGCTCTGGAGGAGGTGTGGAGGATCAGACTGGAGGTGGCCTCTGCTGCGAAGGCAGGAGATACAGAAGATAAGCCTGCGGGGGCTGGAGACCAAGGGAAGACGGGGTACTGGGAGAGAGTGGCCAGCCGCATAGATACGGCCTACTTCTGCATTTACATCATTTTCATTATTGTGTTCCACGGTTTTCTCTATATCATGTGGAGCCAATAACTACATTATGGGCTTGAAATGAAATCTACATGTATATGTATTCTTATATATACACACATATAAGTGTAAGTGTGTCCAAAAGAATAATCTTTGTGTGTGAATTTGTGATGATCGTTTACAAGACATTAGTAAAACATTTGAATTAAAACAGGGTGGAAAAAAACACTGTCTTACTTTTTAGCATCTGAAATGATACTATCTATTGCTGTAGTCACATTATTGTACATTTGTATTCACATCACTATATTGATCCAAATACTATTTCAGACTTGGAATTTGGTATTTAAACCATAACTCACGAATGTAGGCAAGGAAGGAGACTGTCAGAATCAAACATGACCTGACACACAAAGGACTGCATTTTGGTATTTATCAGTTCTCTTTTTTCTGCCAACCAGCAGTTGCTTCTTATGTCTGTGTGTTACTCTGTGTCCACTATAAAGAAGAGCTCTCTGATGCACATGATCGTGCAACAGACCATCTCTGCTTCAGTCAGCTGGGTCCTTATTGTTTGGTGTTCTGTTCCTCTCCTCTCAGCCGACTGACAAACCACTGCTGTTCTTCCTCCTGCCATCAGGCCAACATCCCAAGACCTCTGTTCCTCAGCTGGGAACGTGGTCTACAAGACCTAATGAGACATGATTGAGACCTAAGCCTGGTGTTGTGTTGTCATTCATTCATTCATTCATTGTCAGAGGTCTGGTTTTGTCTCCCAATCTGCAGATAGATAATACTTATTAAAATCCATAACTCAACTGAACTTAGTCACTCTGTTAATGAAGAGACGGACAAAACACTTTGTTCATCACCAACCTCCCCAGGCCTGGGCCTTGGGAGACAACAGACGGGTGTTTACTCAGCATCATCCACAGAGACACACCAGAGGAACAATTGAACCTGCAACCCGATCTGCCGTCAAATGCTTCACCAGTGAGCGATACTGATCGATATCTCTGGCGAGCGCCGTGAGTGAAGCAGACTGGCTGGGCTTCTGATTGGTCGTCTTCGGTGTGACGCTGTTCAAACAGCTGACGCTACATCCCAGGGATACGCAGACCCATGTGAGGTCTTCCTCAGTCTGGAGCTGGACCTCCATGATGGCTGGAGGGCTGCTGTTCTGGCTGGCTCTGATGGGTGAGCTGTGTGTGGGCGTGTGTGTGTGTGTGTGTGTGGGCGTGTCGGGGTCACTACCTCCTCCTCTGCCCACCTTGGTTGTTCATCCTTCTACTGCTCTACTGTCTGTCTTTATGATCTGTCTGTCTGTGATTGTCTGTCTGTCTGTCTGTCTGTCTGTCTGTCTGTCTGTCTGTCTGTCTGTCTGTCTGTCTGTCTGTCTGTCTGTCTGTCTGTCTGTCTGACTGACTGTGTCTGTCTGTGGATGAATCCTGCGTCTTTTCTTCGCAGTATGTGATGTTTCCAGTGATAACAGCTGCAGCTATGTCGCTCTCCTGGAAAAGCTGAATCTGACTGAATTTTCTGGCTCACATCAGGCCCGTGCGGAACTTGACCACACGCACCCAAGTGAAGGTGGACATGTTCCTCTTAGGGATCCTGGACGTGGTGAGAACCTTCAGTTGTACATCACAGGTTCTCCAGCTGTCCTGAAACCACAGGGTCCTGTCAAGCAGAAGAATCAAATAGTATTTAGCATGATTTTATTGGATTTATTTGTTGCATACAAACACATCATCTTGGCAGTGCTCTTTGCCTGGGAAACCTGACCTGAGACTTCGTCTTGGCATTAGTGGCATAGAGCTTAGATATTCATTATTCCCCTGATAGATTAGAAATGTTAGAACATTAGAGTTCCTTAAATAACAGTTAAATACTGTCGACCACCCTGTGAACGTTGATGGCTGTTACGTGACAGTGGCACATGGCAGTTCTAAACCTATCAAAAAAACACTGGTTCTAATCATGTCTAAAAATCCCTGCTTCTTATGTCTTCACTCACTTCTGTTGTGCATCTTTACATCTCCTCTGACAGAATGCAAAGAGCCAAACCTTCACCTGCTCCATCAGCACCCTCATAGTGAGTTGGAAGTCCTCATTCAGTCTCTGATCACTGCTGCTGCAGGCACTAAAGTTATTGAGAAATGTATTTATTTACAGAAATATGTGAATGAGAAAATTAGAAAAATAAATTTGACAGGAATGGAAGGGTGAATGACAATGGCCAGGTTTCCCAGATTCCTTAAGAAGCTCTTAAAGCTAAGAGCTTCTTAGAACGCTCTTAGAACGCTCCTAAGAAGCTTTTAGCGTTAAGAGCTTCTTAACGAATCTGGGAAACCCGGCCAATGTGGATTAGGGGATGAATGGATTATTGAAAAATGTTTGAGTGAAGTATGGATGGATGGATGCACAGTGACTGGCTGGATGGATAGATGAGTGAATGTATTGATGGATAGACAGGTGAGTGATGGATGGATTGATTGAGTTTTCCTATTTTTAACAGAGTTGGAACAATGAGTTCATCTCTTGGGATCCGAAGGAGTTCTGTGGCAAGTTCTCCATCCAAGTCCCCAGAGAAAAGCTCTGGAAACCGGACATAGTCATCCACGAGGAGTAAGAACTATCTATATCTCTTCCTAAACCTATCTTCATTTCCCTTTACATAATACTGTAATCATTATGCATTCATTTAGCTTCTATAGCATCGTAAAGAACATGGGGATTTGAACCTGCGACCTTTGGCCATGCAGTATTTGACAATGATCTATACTGTACACACGTCTTTCGTCTCTCAAGAACTTTTTTACTGCGCAGCATTTCTGACACCGGCAGCACCAAACCCAGCCGGTATGCACGGCTGTTTCCCGGACAGGTCCAGGTGATGGACCAGAAGAAGCTGACCACCAGCTGCGGTATGGACATGTACAAGTTCCCCCTGGACGTCCAGATCTGCACTGTCACCTTCTTGTCACTCTTGATTCAAGGTAGGGGGAAATGGACTACAGTGATGGCCAACCTGACAGAGTGTCCCTATCTGTTATTTGTCTGGGGCTTGCAGTTTTATTTTGTATATTTTGCCCTGGCCGCAATATGACAACAGTGGTAACTTGGTGCTTTAGTGAACGAAACCCTTGAAGGTTTTTAAAATGTACATTATTTTGAAGGAAGTAAGTAAGCTGGTAAAAAATAGCATTACCCATCTTAATAATTATGCTCACACACACCCAAAATGCGATATCTTCCATCTAATGTCTTCTTGGCCTAATGTTAAATGTTGCTAAAATTGTGTTTTGGTATCTGATATTCAATTTCTGTCCGTAGATGAAATCACCTTGGGATCCTTGACCACAGAAGATTACAAGAACAAATTCACCAGGAAGAACTTAAATCAAGGGGAATGGGACTTCCTGTTCATGACAACCACTAAGAATAACTTTACAATAGATGGTGTGGTTTGGAGTCAACTAGAATACAAGGTAGACAGTCTACTTCGATACTGACAGATAATAATGCATTCTTTATTCATGTTACAGTACCTCTACTTTCACCACATAATCAAGTTGAAGTGGTAAACTCATTAATCGTATGAATACTGCCCGTTTGTCCCATCACATCTGGTGAGTAGGTGAGTCAGTTAACTGCATGAGTTTCGAACCTGAGTCTGAACTCCCAGAGAGGGCAAGGGATATCGACAACAGACACCTGTAATATAGAGTACTCACATTCATGTGGATCTTAACCGCTCTCTGACAGTTTGAATCCAAGCTATATCTTTATCTATCCCTATATATTATGTATTCGTTTAGCAGACTATATTATCAAAAGTGATAAACCTGCGATCTCTAGATCTGTGGTCAAATACTCGACCACTGAGCTGTACCCGTCCCCTGCTCCCCATCCATTACATGTACATTTAACAGACGCTCTTATCCAGAGCGACTTACAGTAAGTACAGGGACACCCCCCTCCCCCCGAGGCAAGTAGGGTTAAGTGCCTTGCCCAAGGACACAACTTCATTTTGCGCAGCCAGAATCGAACCGGCAACTTTCTGATTAGTACCGATTCCATAACCACTCAGCCATCTGAGACCCATCCCTCCCTCTATGTGTGTCAGATCCACATTCAAAGGAGACCTCAGCTGTACCTCCTCAACCTGGCCATGCCTATCGTCTTGTTCCTGGTTCTGAACCTGGCCTCCTTCTTCATCAACCAGACCAGTGGGGAGAAGCTGAGCTTCAAGATCACCATCCTGCTCTCCATCTCTGTCCTGCTGCTCATCCTCAACGACATCCTGCCCTCCACCGGCGACAAGCTGCCACTCATAGGTCAGAGGTCAAGCCTAAAATGGTCACCCTGTCATAGGCAATGAAATACAAACCTTAAACAGGGCCCAGAAATTACAGTGGACGTCATGTGATAAATTAAATATGAATCTGAATTGAAAATGTAATCTGAGCTTGTTCTGTGGTTTGGTGACTGTTATCTGTGGCTGTGTCCCCAGCTCTACACTGCAGCACAATCTTCTTCATGGTGGGTCTTAGCCTGCTGGAGTCCATTCTGATGGGCTTCTTAGGAGACCTGGACAGCAAGGGGTGCCAGGACTCCAGCGGGGGAAATGGGGACCCCCAGATACTGAGCTCAGCTACTGGGGGAACAGCACAGGAGAAGAACCCCCATCTGGAGGAGGTGGAAGAGGTGCCGCTGGAGGAGAGATCTGATGACCAGAGGAAGGTGACCGGAGGAGCAGGAGACCACAGGGAACCTGGGTACTGGGGGAGAGTGGCCAGAGGCATCAACAAGGCCTACTTCTGCTTCTACCTCTTCAGCACAGTGGTCTTCTTCATATACGTAACTCTTCAGTGGTTTCTCTGAACTTGTTGGTTCACAGTCCTTTTGTGCTTTTCAGTTTTTCTTGTGGAGTCGTCATAAGTTGTGTGTCATATCTTGCAAATGTTTTTCTAAGAAGTTAGAATGAGGCTGGGTCTGTGTTGGCACAACCGACTCGGAAAGGATGGGAATTGTACTGTACTTAAGTAGATTTGTTTCTGGTATGAGTACTTTACTTCAATATTTATTTTCTGACAACTTTACTTTCACTCCTTAAATTTTTTACACAAATATCTGTTCTTCCTACTTCACGCTCAACAAATGTAAGCTATTCTACAAAGCTACCACGGAACAAGGCAGAAGGCAGCAAGAAAAAAAAAATGTTTTGTGTTGTGAAAAAGTTTGAATAGGTTGACAAAATATTTTCAAAACGTACTAAGTTTCGAAACTTTTTATGGAAGTCCTTTCTCCTTGTGTAACTGCTTTGTGGTCTTTTCAAACAAATATATTGTGGTCCTTCTGATGTGTGGGGGTTCGGTGTTAAACAGGTTATAAATGCAATCGGTTTCTCATCAAGCTAACTACATTCTGCTCCGATAAATTATTACCTCTGTAGCAGTTACGCATGCAGTAGTATGTGCTGTAATATTGTAGACTGTATTGTGCAATAATATATTTGCAAATAAAACTGACTAGGCTTAATTTGGACCTTTTCTTGTTTTTATTTACTGCAAGTTGGTTCAACGAAGATTCTCGGGAACACATTTACTAACCAGGCCACTTTCACCCAAAAAGACCCGGCCACTTTCACCCGAACCAGGTCAAACTTGCTAATTGCCAATTATAACACTTCCGAGGATCATGTTGTTTAATTGAAATGTGTTTAACTAGGCCTACATGCTCTGGTTCCCCCCATTTGCACTTTTATTTGCTTTGCTTCATGTTTTGGCTACCCGCAATGTTTTGGGGGCTGTCTTGTTGTTTATGATCATTGACCTATGCACTTTTTGTAAAGCTCTCTCTTGTAAGTCGTTTTGGATAAAAGCGTCGGCTAAATGACTAAGTGAAAATGTAATTATTCGACTCATTTTTAAGTGATCAATTTAATTACAAGTTATAATAAGCGTTACAGTAATTACTGTAGGATCAGTAAGTTTTAAAAAAGAGGAAATGAATTGCGTGCTAAAGAAAGAGGATCTAAAGAAAAGAAGTGAAGTCAGAGAATGTCTAATAATCCTTAAACAGGCTCTGGTGAAGTGCTAAATTTGACAGCTTGCAATTTCGATTCAAATGTCATATGACTTGTTCTGTCTGATAACGCCTTTTTCGGTCACATGACTGGCTATAGCCATTAGGTTCATTCGAATGCAAAACACCATAAAATATTGCGTCATGTGACCGACTCAGTTCTAGACTTGTATCGGGTGTAGGTAGTTCAAGAGCAAATATGTTATATTAACGGACTTTGAAAACTGGACGCGACGAATTTACCCATTTGAACCACCATATCAGAAAGATGAAGTATTGAGCACAACGAAGAAGACGGCATTTAAAGTTTGGGTTAATTGGTTATCGGGAATGTCCTGAGATACAAAACTAAGTGCAACAAACATTAGCTAGTGCTAGCCGCTTTAGCACAATCGAAGTAGCGAAGGATCCACTTCACAAGTCATAAGCAACTTAATTTATCTTTTGCCTATTTCCCCACAATAACCTTTGGTACTAGTCAATCAAGACTGGACATATGCCATTTTGGATAGCCGTTATTTCGAATCAGCTGGCTGGCTGGCTGCACGGTTATAGCCAGTTGTATTTGGAGGAAGGTGAGTTGCTATGTTGAAAGTGTTTACTTTTCGCTTTGCAGGTGTTTTTTAACCAGATGCTAGACTAGACGGATAGGCTAGCTACTTGATAATATTGAAGACAGATTACAGTAGCTGCATACTAGTCATGCACAACAACGGTAACAGTCAGTGGCAAGAGAGCTAGCACTATAGTAGCTGTTTGCCAGCTTATCGATGCAATCATGAGGTAAAATGCCCTGTTTGTACCTAGTTACTAGCACAGCTAGCTAGCTCAAGTACTTGGCTACATTAGTCTAGACAGAAGAGTCTACACTATCTGGCAAACATTTTATAATATGCGAAGCCTGGTCAAGTATCCAGGTATTTTGCTCTCTTTTCGACAGATGCTGCTTTTTAAAATCTGACAATCTGGTCAGTTGTGACAATTAACAAGTGAAATTATTTGTAGCGGCTTCATAGGTGCCTTACTACTGTTTATAGGTGACCATTTGCCCACAGCTATTGAAGCTAGCTACAGTAGGCTAAAGTTGTAGTTGATGGATATTCGCGTGTTCTAATTTTACAGATTGTGACCGGCGAGAGTGTCCGTCCACCCCTCCCCGCCATGGCTGGTGGTATCACCGAGAGCGGTGAGCCATACTCTCCGTTTGTAAGTATCAGCTGGGACGTTATCGGAGTTTCTGTCAAGAACGTCACTAACACCACCCCTTGCTCTGCCGCTAATTATTGGTGGGGACGATTCAATGTTCCCTTGACATTGATAGTTTCATGTCCCCACTATCTATCCCCAAACATGCCTGAATGATGTGGTTATTTTAGTTAGTCATCACAGAACAGAACACAGGAAGTGTAAGTGCTGACACGGTCAAACATGTATTGCAAAGGTCAGAAACACTATCTGGCCAAGCTGCGATTGTACAGAGAGCCCATGTTATGTGTGTCTACTTTGTCCACTCTTACTTCATCAGCTATAGTGCTGATTTGTCCTGGAGATCCACAAAGTTTAACTCTACTCTGTGCTGAGGCTTGTCAGACTAAACCAGGTTCTTTGAAGTCTCTTTTTTGGCTCAGGGACAGTGATGGCTCCCTGGTGACTGACAGTGATGAATATCCCCAGTTTAGCCACCATGACTGGACCTGTTCTGTCATCCACCTTCCTGGTTCTTGAGACCGTCCTAAACTCGTACCCTTTGTGTCTCTGGTGTGTGTGTGTATGTATGTGTATGTCTCCGTTGTGTGGTTCTTCCAGGTGGGGCTAGTGTACATGTTCAACCTGATCGTGGGCACCGGGGCGTTGACCATGCCCAGGGCCTTTGCCACGGCTGGCTGGGTGGTCAGTCTGGCGCTCATCTCCTTTCTGGCCTTCATGAGGTCAGTTCACCCATCCTGGCACTAACTCTAAAGTGAAGGGGATTGCTCAGTGAGGATGGTTATAGCTCAGTGAGGATGGTTATAGCTCAGTGAGGATGGTTATAGCTCAGTGAGGATGGTTATAGCTCAGTGAGGATGGTTATAGCTCAGTGAGGATGGTTATAGCTCAGTGAGGATCAGTGAAGCTGAGGGCTAGCACATTGGACTGCAGATCAAGAGGTCCCATGCTGGTTAAAAGTTCAGTATCTCTTCATTTCTGTCTCCATCTCTCTCCTTCTCCCCCTCCCCCTTTCACCATCCCTCCTTGTACTCACTCTACTCTCTCTCCTCCTCCTCCTCCTCCCTCTCTCGTTCCCTCCTCAGCTACATGAACACCACGTTCGTGATCGAGGCGATGGCTTCAGCCAATGCTCAGCTGCGCTGGAAGAGGAGAGAGCAGGAGGAGGTGAGTTGGCGGCCATCTTGTCCCAACCAGCACAGATATTTAAGGTAGTGGAAGTTACTGCTGTTTTGTGTTGTGATGCTATCAACTCTCTCCTCTGTTTGGAATCCTCCATCTTCAGGTGGAAGACAGCGACTCTACCTCTGATTACTCTGACGATGATGTCATCATCAGGGGACGGCCGGAGGCAAGGCCGATTTTGTCCATCCGTGAGTGACCTTCCCTCCACCCCCCCCCCCCCCCCACACACACACACACACACACACACATTCCCTCTGACCCTGTGCATGTCTTTAGAGAGGTCTGGAGGCCCAGTGGATCAGTTTGACATCGTGGAGCGTGTGGAGATGGGGCAGATGGCCTCCATGTTCTTCAACAAAGGTAGGAACCTCACGATGACGAGTGCACTTGTTTTAGATGGCTAGTCTCAGTGGGTGATTGAGGGATGGGGATGGAAAGATAGAGGGATTGTGTGTTGAAGGTTAATGCGGGACCACTGCCTCCCATTCATGTCCCATTGTCACACACACATAGAGAGAGAGGCTGTTTCTTCTAATGGGTTGTAGTTGTGGAAGGATAAATTGCCTCTGGTTGTAATGACCTATTGGAGACCCCATCAAGGCCACATTTTAATCTTCACAGCCCGTGTGTGTGTGTGTGTACGTATGTCATCTTTGTGTGTCTGTACTTACTGTATATGTAATCTGTTTTTGCGTGTGTGTGCACCAACAGGATTGTTGTGTGAGTGATTGGGTGGCTAATGAAAGCTTGGCTAGCGTAGCCGTGACAGAATCACGTTCACCTTGAACCAGAAACAAAAGCACTCTTCTTCTGTTACACACACACACACACAAGCACACACATACACACCCACACACACACACTCCTCTCCTGTGTGGTGACTCAACAGTCTAGTAGCAGGTCCTGTCAGTGTGTCCTGTCGCTCAGAGAAAGGAGGATGGGTGCTGTGTCTCAGAGAAAGGAGGATGGGTGCTGTGTCTCAGAGAGAGGAGGATGGGTGCTGTGTCTCAGAGAGAGAGGAGGATGGGTGCTGTGTCTCAGAGAGAGAGGATGGGTGCTGTGTCTCAGAGAGAGAGGAGGATGGGTGCTGTGTCTCAGAGAGAGAGAGGAGGATGGGTGCTGTGTCTCAGAGAGAGAGGAGGATGGGTGCTGTGTCTCAGAGAGAGAGAGAGGAGGATGGGTGCTGTGTCTCAGAGAGAGAGGAGGATGGGTGCTGTGTCTCAGAGAGAGGAGGATGGGTGCTGTGTCTCAGAGAGAGAGGAGGATGGGTGCTGTGTCTCAGAGGGGAGGAGGATGGGTGCTGTGTCTCAGAGAGGAGGATGGGTGCTGTGTCTCAGAGAGAGAGAGGAGGATGGGTGCTGTGTCTCAGAGAGTGAGAGGAGGATGGGTGCTCTGTCTCAGAGAGAGGAGGATGGGTGCTGTGTCTCAGAGAGAGAGGAGGATGGGTGCTGTGTCTCAGAGAGAGAGAGGAGGATGGGTGCTGTGTCTCAGAGAGAGAGAGGAGGATGGGTGCTGTGTCTCAGAGAGAGAGAGAGGAGGAGGATGGGTGCTGTGTCTCAGAGAGAGAGAGGAGGATGGGTGCTGTGTTTCAGAGAGAGAGAGGAGGATGGGTGCTGTGTCTCAGAGAGAGAGAGGAGGATGGGTGCTGTGTCTCAGAGGGGAGGATGGGTGCTGTGTCTCAGAGAGAGCAGGATGGGTGCTATCCCATCTCTAGACAGCAGGTGGAGCTGTTGACTCACAAACCAACATGTCAATGCACACAAACACTCACACAGAGTTTAATACACACACACACAGGTCCACACAAATACCAACACACCACTCATGTAAACAAATACACATTAAGATATGCACACAACAAATATAGATACATTCACACGTCTCTCTGTGTGTGAGGTAGACCTTGGTGGTATCTCTCCGTGGTGTATCTGTCCTCTACAGCAGGTGAGACAAGGAGGCATCGATCTCTCTCTCTCTGTCTCTCTCTTACCTCTCTCTCCTCTCTCTCCTCTCATTCTCTTGCTGTCTCTCTCTCTCTGTTTCTCTCTCACCTCTCTCTCTCCGTGCAGGTGGAGAGCTGCCCAGTGACTCTAATCAGATCTGAATTAGATGGGCACTGGGCCCAGCATGCAGGAGAAAACTGTCTGTGTTAGTGGTCACGTGTGTTAGTGGTCGTGTGTGTTAGTGGTCGTGTGTGTTAGTGGTCGTGTGTGTTTGTGGTCGTGCGTGTGATTGTGTGTGTGTGTGGTTCAGGTGTGACCCCGAACAGAGCAGTGTGTTAGTGTGTGCTGTTGAAACAGGACAGCAGTGTGTGTTAGTGCGTACTGTAGAAAAACAGGACAGCAGTGTGTGTTAGTGTGTGCTGTAGAAACAGGACAGCAGTGTGTGTTAGTGTGTACTGTAGAAAAAGGACAGCAGTGTGTGTTAGTGTGTACTGTAGAAACAGGACAGCAGTGTGTGTGTGTGTGCTGTTGAAACAGGACAGCAGTGTGTTAGTGTGTGCTGTAGAAACAGGACAGCAGTGTGTGTGTGCTGTAGAAACAGGACAGCAGTGTGTGTGTGGCTATGTGGGGTGAATGGACATCCAGGCTCCTCAGTTACTGAGATAGCTAGAGGCTGTAGCCTTCATTCCTGCTCTGGCCGTTGATCCTGTTAACATCCCACCTCCAACAAGTGGCTCTGTCTTGCTCCTGCATGGGGCATGTGTGTTTCCTCTCTAAGCAATTAAAAATGCGTCATTCCTCCTCTGAGTTCAGCTGAAAGCCAGCATAGAAGGGCACTTGAATAGCTTACGCTAAAACACACACACACACACACCTCTCCTTATCACCTCTCCTTATCACCTCTCCTCCTCCCCTCTCCTTATCACTTATCCTTATCACCTCTCCTCCTCACCTCTCCTTATCACCTCTCCTCCTCACCTCTCCTTATCACCTCTCCTCCTCACCTCTCCTTATCACCTCTCCTCCTCACCTCTCCTTATCACCTCTCCTCCTCCCCTCTCCTTATCACCTCTCCTCCTCACCTCTCCTTATCACCTCTCCTCCTCACCTCTCCCCCCTCCTCCTCACCTCTTCCCTCCTCTCCAGATCAGAGGAATCAGTTGTGCCTGTAAAACTATAACCCTCTCTGTGTTTTATGTGTTTTTAATAGACTCATCTCTCTCATTTCCCTGGCAGTAATGAATGACCTGGCAGCTGCACCTGTGTGTGTGTGTCTCTGTGTGTCTCTGTGTGTGTCTGTGTGTGTCTGTCTGTGTCTGTATGTGTGTCGTGCTAGCAGTAGTTCTCTGATGGTGGAGATCTGTTAGCTTCTACCAGTCTTCAGTTACTGCTCAGTCACCAGGAGACCGCAGGGTGTGCGACTGGAGGTGTGTGTGTGTGTGTGTCTGTCTGTGGAGAGGTGTGTGCTGGGTGTCTGGAATGTGTGTGTGTGTGGGGTGGTGCATTTGTGTGTACTGAGATTTCTGTGTGTGTGGAGGCCTGACAAGGAAATGTTCCCTCCTAAAGTGATTACTTTCTTAATTAGTGTGATTAATATGCCTCTGGTGAAGAAGAGGTGACTGTTATGACTGTTCTCTCCCGGAGGGGGGGGTGGAGGGCAGGGGGGGGTGGAGGGCAGGAGGGGGTGGAGGAGTGCAGGGGGAGAAGATTGCAGTTGATGGAGTGATGACATGAGCTATTAGAAGAGAAGTGGGCCAGTTGTCTGCTGCCTCATCAGGGGAGGATGAAGGATCTACTAACCTGGACTGTGGAAGGCCACTGTCCCCTGTCTGTCCCCTGTCTGTCCCCTGTCTGTCCCCTGTCTGTCCCCTGCCCTGTCCCCTGTCTGTCCCCTGTCTGTCCCCAGTCTGTCCCCTGCCTGTCCCCTGTCTGTCCCCAGCCTGTCCCCTGTCTGTCCCGTGTCTGTCCCCTGTCTGTCCCCTGCCCTGTCCCCTGTCTGTCCTCTGTCTGTCCCCTGTCTGTCCCCTGCCCTGTCCCCTGTCTGTCCTCTGTCTGTCCCCTGTCTGTCCCCTGCCCTGTCCCCTGTCTGTCCCCAGCCTGTCCCCTGTCTGTCCCCTGCCTGTTCCCTGCCCTGTCCCCTGTCTGTCCCCAGCCTGTCCTCTGTCTGTCCCCTGCCCTGTCCCCAGCCTGTCCCCTGTCTGTCCCCAGCCTGTCTCCTGCTCTGTACTCAAGACCAGTAGCAACCCTCTATAATGCGAGTAAATCACTTGCATATGCGACCAAATTTCATGCTGGGCGACTAAAAATTTTCTTTAATTAGCCAATGGATAGTAAATTGTTTAATTTCACTCGCCTGTGACTGAGTTAGAAGCAAATAATACGTTTAGCGCAGATTTCAATGACGCACCGTCACTTGACTGTGAGTTAACATGATTGGCTGCAATGACAACAGACGTACAATTAGTTATTTTGCTGCTGCTCAACAACGAAAACAGAGATTGCCAAAGTAATGGAAAGTCGCTAGATTTTTGTCGCTAGGGAAGGTAACACGCTACACTGCCTCTGTCGCTGTCTCACAAAAAGATTGACTTGATTTTACGGCACTCATCACGCACAAAGAGATGGATGCAAACAAGCTAGCCTACAATTCCAGTCTGAGCAGAAAACACTTCATACTTTTTGTTGTAGTTATAAAGACAATTTAAGATTAAGCCTACTGTTCCTTATTATTCTTGCTCTGCTAATCAGCTCTGCAAATCAGCTCTGCCAACTGCGAAAGAGCCTTCAGTGCCCAAAAGAGAATAAAATCAGATGTCCGTAGCAGTCTCATCCTCATGCCTTTCAGACCTGATCCTTATTTCAACAGAAGGCCCAGAGCTTCAGCAGTAGGCCTATGAACCATTGTCCGGACTAGAGAGGTGGCTGAAGTCAAGTAGCAAGAGAAAGACATTTGCCAAAAATATAATGATTAAATCCATATGCAACATAAAGAATAATTCAGACAGATAATGTACTTGCATTGTTCATGCATTTCATATAAAAAGTCTGGCGAGTAAAATAAAAAATGTACTAGACAACGGCGACTCAAGCTTCATTGTGTCCGTAGAGGGTTGAGGAGGGAGAATCCATAGATTCCTTCAGGTTGTACTTATTCAGATTAGATATCATCAACATCTTTGCCTTAATAGAAGGCCATGACCTCACCTCTTGACCCGTGGTGTCCAAACTTTGGCGTTAGAATGCTCAAATGCTTCTGGTGTTCCAGCTAAACATGCAGGATGTGTGTCCAGAGTGTTCCTGACTTACATGGACCCAGATAACGTCTTTTCCTCTGTCTCCTGCAGTGGGAGTCAACATGTTCTACATCTGCATCATCGTGTACCTGTATGGAGACCTGGCCATCTACGCTGCTGCAGTGCCTCTGTCCCTCATGGAGGTGGCCTGGTAAGATCCACCTCACCCTCTCACCCCCATACTCTTACCCTCTCACCCCCTCACCATCACCCCCTCACCATCACCCTCTCACTCTACCCCTCACTCACCATCACCCTCTCACCCTCTCACCCACTTACTCTTACCCTCTCACCCCCTCACCATCACCCCCTCACCATCACCCTCTCACTCTACCCCTCACTCACCATCACCCTCTCACCCTCTCACCCACTTACTCTTACCCTCTCACCCCCTCACCATCACCCTCTCACCCTCTCACTCTACCCCTCACTCTCCATCACCCTCTCACCCTCTCACTCTACCCCTCACTCTCCATCACCCTCTCACTCTACCCCTCACTCTCCATCACCCTCTCACTCTACCCCTCACTCTCCATCACCCTCTCACTCTACCCCTCACTCTCCATGACCCTCTCACCCTCTTACACTGACCCTCTCACCCTCCTACTCTCTCACCCTCACATTCCCATCTTCTTCACCCTAACCCCACTATCAGTACCACCAAATCTGTCTCTCTCTCTCTCGCTCTCGCTCTCGCTCTCTCTCTCTCTCTCTCTCTCTCTCTCTCTCTCTCTCTCTCTCTCTCTCTCTCTCTCTCTCTCTCTCTCTCGCTCTCTCTCGCTCTCTCTCGCTCTCTCTCGCTCTCTCGCTCTCTCGCTCTCGCTCTCTCGCTCTCTCGCTCTCTCTCTCTCAGGTTGTTATTGCTTGCCCATTGGCTACAGGAGTACAGACAGCTAGTGCTCAGTTATTCCATATTGGGACTGTCAAGGCTTTCTGAATTAGCCCCGCCAGCCGAAAAGACACAACCATAGACCTGATGGCTTACGTGTGTGTGTCTGCAGTGGGAACCAGTCGTGCAGTGCAGGCAGTGTGCAGTACAACGACACAGATGTGTGTTGGGGATCGATCAGCAGATTAAACGCATACAGAGTCTTCCTGGTGAGTACATACACGCTGTCTGCCTGTCCTGCTGTCTGTCTCTCTCCTGGTCTCTCTGTACCTGCAGCTTGCATACGACACCTCCTTGTCTCTGCCACCTCCTCAGGCCGCCTGCGGTAACCCAGACGACCATGTCCTGACATGCCAACCTCTTCTGTATTGGTGTCAGACTAAACCCCTTAGAGCCCTCTCCCCCCCCCCTCTCCCCTGTCTCTCTCCCCTGTCTCTCTCCTCGGTCTCTCGCCCCCCTCTCCCCTGTCTCTCTCCCCTGTCTCTCGCCCCCCTCTCCCCTGTCTCTCTCCCCTGTCTCTCGCCCCCCTCTCCCCTGTCTCTCCCCCATCTCTCGCTCTCTCTGTCCTGGTGTTGCAGCCACCTTCAGTATTCCTGTCAGACTAGCCCCCAGGAACTCTCACCTCTCTCTCCCCACAGCCTCTCCTTCTCTGCCTATCCACCTCTCTCTCCTGCTCCCTTCTCTCACCTAACCCCCCCCCCTCTTCTCCCTATTTCCACTTGAGTGTGTGTGCGAATTTGTGAGTGTGTGTAAGTGTGTAACTTGAAGTCCTAAGAGAGCTAAACTCTTGAGATTTTTGATCTTGCTTTAACTTTACGGGCCGACATTGATAGATGGGCTGATCTCACCCTGTGTTATTCCCCCCCCCCCCCCCCCCGTGTCTCCCCCCCCTCCCATCTCCTTGTTCAATCTAAACTGTGCCAACTCAAACATTTGACTAATAAATTAATCTTTTTTTCCGTTTGATCTTGTAAGCTTCTTGCTGCATGTAAACAAATGATGCTGATGCATTGTCTTGTGTGTTTGTACACACATTTGTGTGAATGTGTAGATGTGTGTGTGTGTACTGTATATATGTGTGTGTGTGTGTAAACGCATGCTTGTTGCAAGATGTGAATTCTTATGACCACAAATCCTAGCTGGTACTTTTCTGCTGTTGTGCTCAGCCTCAGCTGGTCTGGTCGACCTCACCTGACCCCTGACCCCTGACCTGACCAGACCGAACGGGACGAAGCTTCATCACTTCCTGAAGAAGTGGTGTCTCCTTAGTTAGTCTCTTCTCTCACAGGTGTTCAGATAGCTTAGACTGGAGGGAAGTCTGTCTCTGTTTTCCTCCTCAGTGAAGCCTCATTAGGTGTTCTCTCTCTCCTCTCTCTCCTCTCTCTCCTCTCTCCTCTCTCTTCCTCTCATCTCTCTCTTCTGTCTTCCTCTCTCTTCTCTCCACTTGTGTGCTTCTCGTCTGGCTTTGATGAAATATGAATGCACTCCTGGTAGACGCTCTGGATAAGAGGGGGAGAGAGAGAGGGAGAGAGAGGGAGTGAGAGAGGGAGAGGGAGAGAGGGACAAAGAAAGTGAGGGAGCGAGAGAGACATCCTGTGAGTGTCCAGATGAAGGGTTGTGACAGACAGAGTAGTGGTATTGATAGTTGTCTCTCTCTAAGGATTCTCGTCTCTGCTCAAAACCACACCAGCTTAAATGGCTCTCCCTCCCCTCCCCTCCCTCCCTCCCTCCCTCCCTCCCTCCCTCCCTCCCTCCCTCCCCTCCCTCCCTCCCCTCCCTCCCTCCCTCCCTCCCTCCCTCCCTCCCTCCCTCCCTCCCTGTCATCTTCCTCTCGTTTCCCAGAGCAAACACCACAAGGTCATGATACTCTTCCTGGAGCCTGAAGCCCATTGGCTCCCCCTAAACCACACACAGACACACACACACACACATTATTTCTCTTTCTCTTCATTTATTTCGGTCCTGGTCTTTCTTTCTCGTTCATGAGTTCTTTCTCGCCGGTCTCTCTCTCCCCCTCCCCCTGATCAGTCTCTTCTAGTCTTCATTGAGAGCCCAGAAGGTCATTGATTGTCATTGATTGTAGCTCTCTAACAGAGACAATGGAGACTCCCAGTAACATCACTCCAGTGATGAAGTCAGTTTGGACTCAGTGGGGGTCTGTCTGGTCTGGTCTGGTCTCCATGTGACCTGTTCCTGCAGTCAATACTGCTGTGAATAGGATTCTGCTGTGTCATAGCAGAGCGAAACAGAACTTGTATCTAACTAAAGACTTCATTTCATTACCATGGACTGAGTTAAGGGTCGGTCGATGCAGGCCTTTCACTGCATTAAGATGTGACTCTCTCTCTCTCTCTCTCTCTCCTCGCCTCTCTCTCTCTCTCTCTCTCTCTCTCTCTCTCTCCTCTCTCTCTCTCTCTCTCTCTCTCTCTCTCTCTCTCTCTAAGACTCTTTCTCACACACTCACACACTCTCACCTCAGTCAAACCTGGGTCCTCGCTTAGTCCCGGATGTGTGTGCGCCCGTGTGTGTGTGTGTGTGTGTGTGTGTGTGTGTGTGCGCCCGTGTGTGTGTGTGTGTGTGTGTGTGTGCGCCCGTGTGTGTGTGTGTGTGTGTGTGTCGTGACTCCATGCTGTGGTGGCATCATGTATCCAGAAGGGTTCCCTGGATCCTCCCTGCGTATAAGATGAGAGGGATTTTGACAGCACTTTAATAGATATGGTGTGTGTGTGTGTGTGTGTGCTGGACTGACAGCAGATCCATACTGGATGTCAGCTCAAACCTGTGTTCTAGCTGACCATGCGTTCCTCTGGTGTGTGTGTGTGTGTATGGTGTTAGTGTGTGTGTGTTTGCATTAGTGCTTGGTTGCCCAGTGAGATCCTCCTATAAAAAGCAACCATCTGTTTTCATGCACTTTATAGTCCCTGTTTGATACACACACACACTTGCACACACATGACAATAATGCACATACATGCAGAACCTCAGGGTGTGCTTTCATGTTTGTGTGAAAGCTAGTCATTCTTTTCCTTTAGATGTTCCTCCAGTGTGTGTGTGTGTGTGTGTGTGTGTGGGGTGTGTGGGGTGTGTGTGTGTGGGCTCCCCTTGCGTAGTCCCCAGCTCCAACAGCTCTCCCTGCTGAGATAATCTCTATTAAACCATCTGCACTGTCATCCTCCTTCACACACACACACACACACACACACACACACACACACACACACACACACACATACACTGTGTTGGATCTAGGGACCACGTGTGGAGGGAACTCTCCTCAGGGTTCTCCAACACACAGCAGGAGAACACGCCTTCAGAACTGCAGATTCGAGGGACTGGGGGGAGAAGTTGGGAATAGGAGGGAAGGGTGTAGTGTAGGTAGGAGGGTAGGAGGGAAGGGTGTAGTGTAGGTAGGAGGGTAGGAGGGAAGGGTGTAGTGTGGGTAGGAGGGAAGGGTGTAGTGTAGGTAGGAGGGTAGGAGGGAAGGGTGTAGTGTGGGTAGAAGGGTAGGAGGGAAGGGTGTAGTGTGGGTAGGAGGGTAGGAGGGTAGGAGGGAAGGGTTGTAGTGTGGGTAGGAGGGAAGGGTGTAGTGTGGGTAGGAGGGTAGGAGGGAAGGGTGTAGTGTGGGTAGGAGGGAAGGGTGTAGTGTGGGTAGGAGGGTAGGAGGGAAGGGTGTAGTGTGGGTAGGAGGGTAGGAGGGAAGGGTGTAGTGTGGGTAGGAGGGTAGGAGGGAAGGGTGTAGTGTGGGTAGGAGGGTAGGAGGGAAGGGTGTAGTGTGGGTAGGAGGGTAGGAGGGTAGGGTGTACAGATTAGGAAGGGAGATTTAGATGACCTACAGTTCATTCACATTTAGTTTATATAAAACAGCACATGAATGAAGGCAAAGCGTGTGCGTGTGTGTGTGTCTTCAGCAGAGCTAAGGTGTGTATGTGTGTGTGTCTTTTTAGCAGAGCTGTGTGTGTGACTGAGACTTCATGTGGTGCTGTGTTTTACCTACCAGAGTAACAAGCTCTTTCTTCGTGTGTGTGTGTGCGCACGTGTCTGACAAGTCATCAGCTGCAAGGGCACATCCTTGTTCTCCAGGGTGGAAGAAGAGTAAGGATGTGTTGTCCATGTAATGAACCTGTAATGAACGCTCACATTAAACCATGCCCACATACACTGGGTGGAGTTTTTATATATGTGTGTGTCGGTAATGTGACATCCCTGTGAGGTCATAAAACTTGTGGACATTTCTCCACTCTCCTCTCCTCTCCCATCCTCTCCTCATCTTTTCCTCTCCTCTCCCCTCCTCTCCTCATCTTTTCCTCTCCTCCTCCTCTCCCCTCCTCTCCTCTCCTCTCCTCTCCTCTCCCCTCCTCCTGTAGTAATGGGTCTTATGAGGCGTTGAGGACTGGGACACTCTGTTAGGAGCTTTAATTAGCTGGGCTGGCCAGACCTCCAGGAAGCTGTCAACACCCTCAGTCCTCACAGGAAGGTGTGGGTACTGTGTGTGTGTCTGTGTGTGTGTCTGTGTAGTGTGTGTGTGTGTGTTCATCAGTACTCCTAATGCATGCTTACTGTAGTCTTCTCTCACACCTGACGCCTGTCAGTTGACTGCTGTATGGCTGTGGCCCAGATAGAGACCGAGGAAAGGTGTGTGTGTGTGTCTGAGAGAGGGTGTGTTTCTTTGTCTGAGAGAGGGTGTGAGGGTGGTGGGCTGGGGACGGGGGTGGGGGACTGGGGGCAAGGAAGATGGGGGCGAGGGAGATGGGGGCGAGGGAGATGGGGGCGAGGGAGATGGGGGCGAGGGAGATGGGGGCGAGGGAGATGGGGGCGAGGGGAGATGGGGGGGCGAGGGAGATGGGGGGCGAGGGAGATGGGGGGCGAGGGAGATGGGGGCGAGGGGAGATGGGGGGGGCGAGGGAGATGGGGGGCGAGGGAGATGGGGGCGAGGGAGATGGGGGCGAGGGGAGATGGGGGGTGTACACACCACCTGACCCCAGCAGCCTGAACTCACAGGTGCTTAGCTCCTGCTGCTGGAGCGCCTCCACCCTGTGGTGCAACAGAGAGAGGCAGAGAGGCAGAGGCAGAGAGGCAATGAAGGAGAGGAGGAAAGGGGAGGTATCGTGTGTGTGTGACGAGGTGCCAACCTGTCGTCATGTTTGTCTGCCTGACTGACCTCCTGACGCCTGCCTCCCCTCTGAGTCCTGGGGGGGGGGGGAGAGGGAGGGAGGGGGGGGGAGACAGAGGAGGAGGTAGGGGGGCAGAGGGAGAGAGAGACTCACAGACAGACAGAGTTGGTAGTCATTCATTTTTCATGTCTCTATTTTCTGTGTTTATTCTGGGATGTGGAGAGTTGTCTTCTCGCCTGCCTGATAATGACCCCAGGGGTGTGTGTGTGTGTGTGTGTGTGTGTGTGTGCGTGCGTGCGCAGCAGAGATCTGACTGATGTGTGTATGGCTGCTGGTCACACCAGGGATGTAGCAGCTTCTGCTGCCGGCCGATAAGCTCTGCTCTCAACTCTACACACAGTTTGTCTGTCACACACAACACTCTCCCTTAAACACACACACGCTGTCAAACACACACACACACAATCTCACATACACGCACACACACACACAGTGATGCATAAATGCCAGTCTGCTCTCCTCCTAGTCATGTTGCTAGGACAGGGTGCTAGGACAGTGTGCGAGGACAGTGTGCGAGGACAGGGTGCTAGGACAGTGTGCTAGGACAGGGTGCTAGGACAGGGTGCTAGGACAGGGTGCTAGGACAGTGTGCGAGGACAGGGTGCTAGGACAGGGTGCTAGGACAGGGTGCGAGGACAGTGTGCTAGGACAGGGTGCTAGGACAGGGTGCTAGGACAGTGTGCGAGGACAGGGTGCTAGGACAGGGTGCTAGGACAGGGTGCGAGGACAGGGTGCTAGGACAGGGTGCTAGGACAGGGTGCGAGGACAGGGTGCTAGGACAGTGTGCGAGGACAGGGTGCGAGGACAGGGTGCTAGGACAGGGTGCGAGGACAGTGTGCTAGGACAGGGTGCTAGGACAGGGTGCTAGGACAGTGTGCTAGGACAGGGTGCTAGGACAGGGTGCTAGGACAGTGTGCGAGGACAGGGTGCTAGGACAGGGTGCTAGGACAGGGTGCGAGGACAGGGTGCTAGGACAGTGTGCGAGGACAGGGTGCGAGGACAGGGTGCTAGGACAGTGTGCGAGGACAGGGTGCGAGGACAGGGTGCTAGGACAGGGTGCTAGGACAGGGTGCTAGGACAGGGTGCTAGGACAGGGTGCTAGGACAGTGTGCTAGGACAGGGTGCTAGGACAGGGTGCTAGGACAGTGTGCGAGGACAGGGTGCTAGGACAGGGTGCTAGGACAGGGTGCGAGGACAGGGTGCTAGGACAGTGTGCGAGGACAGGGTGCGAGGACAGGGTGCTAGGACAGTGTGCGAGGACAGGGTGCGAGGACAGGGTGCTAGGACAGGGTGCTAGGACAGGGTGCTAGGACAGGGTGCTAGGACAGGGTGCTAGGACAGGGTGCTAGGACAGTGTGCGAGGACAGGGTGCTAGGACAGGGTGCTAGGACAGGGTGCGAGGACAGGGTGCTAGGACAGGGTGCTAGGACAGGGTGCGAGGACAGGGTGCTAGGACAGGGTGGTTCAGTAGCAGGATTCAGACGGTGCCTAGTCTACTCACCACTCACCCACCTAGAAGGCACACAGCAGAAACACTTGGGTGCTAATTGCGTTTGTTTCCTCATTAGATGCTGGGTCTAGGTTGTTGTTGCCTGTTTGAGAAAACACTGTGCTCCAGTGCAATCTTTTGTACTTATGCCTCCAATGTTTTATTGGTTCATTAATTTGTTTTTTTAATTACGTGATGTGATGGTAATTTATTCAGGTGATTAATGATGCAGGAGTCAGACACTGCTTCATCCTGCCACACACAAACACACACAGTCATGCATACAGATGCAAGCAAACGTCCCACACACACAGTCACACCTGTATACCTATTCACCCGCGCACAACACTCGGCCTCACACATTCTCTCCCTCTCACTTTATATAATCTCCCTCACCCTTCCTCTCATCCATACTTTCTCCCTCTTCCCTCCACTTTTCCCTCCTCTCCCCCTTCCCCCCCTTCCCCTCCTTCTCTCACCATTTTCATTAGATCCTTTGTCTTGTTGGGGATGATCAATGGAGGGTCTTGTATTCTCCTGGGGCTGTAGGACCTAGATGAATGTATAGAACATCATAACATTAGGATGTTAGAAGATCCTTCACATATTCTGGCTGGAAGCCTTCCCACTGCAGTTAAACTGTCCTCTCTTCTCCTCTCCTCTCCCCCTCACACACACATCCAGTCCAGGCTAGGAGGACGCCCCCCCCCCCCCCTCACAGCTGGCAGTCCATACCAGGCTGCAGTCTAGTTCACCAGTGTAAATCTGCTCTGGATTGCAGATTATGGCCCTGGGCGTATGGTCCATGCGGGTTGTGGGATTGGGAGGAGGTTAATCCATGTGATGGCTCTGGATGGCTGGGATTAGCGTTCCCTGGTCTCATGGATCACCATCCCGACCGTCTGCTTACATGTTCTGCTGGTCTGGACTGTAGGGGACCCCTAGAATGTTCTCTCTGGGAACTCTGGGCTGCAGGACTCTCTGGTCTCTCTGACATCCAGCGACAGATGATTGGCTGGATGTGTCAGCTGACCCATGACCACTCTGACCTCCTGTTTTCTTCACAAAGCTACGTTTAAGGTCACACACACACACACACCATAACCCCTGTGTGACAATCAACACTGTCAAAATGAATGTACACCCGCTGTACCCAGGTAGAGAGCTCTGGGCCCTCTGGGCGCGTGGGTGTGTGTGGGTGCGGGTGTGTGTGTGCTAGTGTGTGTGTCTGTTTCGCCCCATTCTGGGGGTAATAGAATAAATCCCTGTGTTTGTATCATTCACTAGGCTGGTCACCTTAGCAGTTTCTCATTCTCTACGTGCAGTTTACCGGGTGTGTGTGTGTTTGTTTGCTGGCTTTTGTGTGTGTCTGTCGGTGTGTTTGCTCGTGTGTGTGTGTGTGTGTGTGTGTGTGTGTGTGTGTGTGTGTGTAATCACCTGTGTGATTGCAGGCAGTTTAGAGACATTTGCTGAGCAAGGTGCTATCAGATACGCAAGGAAATGCCTGAACGTTGTCTTCATCCTGAACGGCCGAGTTGATGGGCCATCAGTGTTAAGAACATCACCTTGCAGCAGGGAGACAGGGCTGATACAGAGGGAGAACAAAGGACAGAGACATGGAGGAAGGCAGAGGGATGTACAGATTCCTAAATCGATTTGAGTAATTTCTCTTCAGACAGAATTAATTTTGACTGTTGATGCATTTATTCCGTAAAGCATGAAACGTAAGCACTTTCCCTGGGCAGTAAAATAAGAAAAAAATCTATATTTACATGTACATATATATATAGAGAGAGAGGGATGTGGAGAGAGAAGGAGATGGAGAAAGGGAGAAAGGAAGAGAGACAGGGAGGCCTGAACAGAATGAAATTAATAAATGGATGTGTTCACAGGACCAGACTGTGTTCACAGGACCAGACTGTGTTCACAGGACCAGACTGTGTTCACAGGACCAGACTGTGTTCACAGGACCAGACTGTGTTCACAGGACCAGACTGTTCACAGGACCAGACTGTGTTCACAGGACCAGACTGTTCACAGGACCAGACTGTGTTCACAGGACCAGACTGTGTTCACAGGACCAGACTGTTCACAGGACCAGACTGTGTTCACAGGACCAGACTGTTCACAGGACCAGACTGTGTTCACAGGACCAGACTGTGTTCACAGGACCAGACTGTGTTCACAGGACCAGACTGTTCACAGGACCAGGCTGTGTTCACAGGACCAGGCTGTGCTGGTTTGAAACTGGTCTGCAGGAAGACGAATGTCTCCACAACTCCACTTGACTAGTCACAATACACAATGGGTCGAACGTGTGTGTGTGGGATCCCGTGTGGGTCTGTCTGGGTCTGGGTATGTGTGGCCTGACCCGTGGCTGTGTGCTATTAATACCTGTGTGTTCAGACACAGAGTCCCATTTCAGAAGAGACACTGGGTCAGTACTTTGGAGGAGAGCGGAGCGGAGGGGAGGAGAAGAGAGAGAGAAGCAAGGAGGAGGGGTGGACAGGAGACCATGTTGACATGCCCCACTGATTGCACACACACTCACATACAGCACCTAGCAGGACTTCCTAATGAGCTTCCTATTGGCCTTTTGACCCTCTCATCCCTCTGCTCTCCATCTGTGGAGGAGGGGGGCTGTGGAGGAGGGCTGTGGAGGAGGGGGAGGTCTGTGGAGGAGGAGGTCTGTGGAGGAGGAGGAGGAGGTCTGTGGAGGAGGAGGTCTGTGGAGGAGGAGGGGGAGGTCTGTGGAGGAGGAGGTCTGAGGAGGAGGTCTGTGGAGGAGGAGGTCTGTGGAGGAGGAGGAGGAGGAGGAGGAGGAGGTCTGTGGAGGGGGAGGTCTGTGAAGGAGGAGGAGGAGGTCTGTGGAGGAGGAGGTCTGTGGAGGAGGAGGTCTGTGGAGGAGGAGGAGGAGGAGGAGGTCTGTGGAGGGGGAGGTCTGTGGAGGAGGAGGTCTGTGGAGGAGGTCTGTGGAGGAGGAGGTCTGTGGAGGGGGAGGTCTGTGGAGGAGGAGGTCTGTGGAGGAGGTCTGTGGAGGAGGAGGTCTGTGGAGGAGGAGGAGGAGGAGGTCTGAGGAGGAGGAGGAGGTCTGAGGAGGAGGTCTGTGGAGGAGGAGGTCTGTGGAGGAGGTCTGTGGAGGAGGAGGAGGAGGTCTGAGGAGGAGGAGGTCTGAGGAGGAGGAGGAGGAGGAGGTCTGAGGAGGAGGAGGTCTGTGGAGGGGGAGGAGGAGGAGGTCTGAGGAGGAGGTCTGTGGAGGAGGAGGTCTGTGGAGGAGGTCTGTGGAGGAGGAGGTCTGTGGAGGAGGAGGAGGAGGAGGAGGTCTGAGGAGGAGGTCTGTGGAGGGGGGGGGAGGTCTGTGGAGGGGGGGGAGGTCTGTGGAGGGGGGGGAGGTCTGTGGAGGGAGGGGATGAAGAAGGGAGAGGAGAGAGAAGAGTGTCTCCTGCAGCAGCAGGTCTGCTCCCTCTTCTCCCTGCTTGTCTTCTCCTTTCACACTCTCCTTCTCTTCCTTTCCCTCTGTCTGCAGGCTCTCTGGGGCTGACTCACCCTACAGCACAATGCCCCTTCTCTCTGCTTCTTATTCTCTCTCTGTCATTTTTCTCTCTCTCTCTGTCTCTCTCTCTCTTTCTGCTTCTCTCTCTCTCTCTCTCTCTCTCTGCTTCTTACTCTCTCTCTCTCTCTCTCTCTCTCTCTCTCTCTCTCTCTCTGAGATTTATTCTTTACTGAAGCCTGTTAAACTGTTGGGTTTCTGCTGTGCTCTATTTGGTTGGCTTTTAGTGTGTGTGTGTGTGCACTGCGCGTGCGTGCGTTGAGTGTGTGTTTTGAGACGGTGGTTGTGATTCATGCGTGCTCCCAGGTTACTCTGACACATGAAGGGGGGGTATTCATCAGCTAGGACACACACACACACTCTGTCCTCCCTTTCTCTCCTCGCTCTACTTGCTGGTCCACTTTGTCCTAATGGCCCTCCAGTCATTCTCCATTAAAACTCCCCAACATTAGACTCATCTTCACCCCCCCCCCCCCCTCACTCTCCCCTCAGCTCATCCATCTTTCTCCAGCTTTCTTATCCCTCCTTCCCTCCTTCCCTCCCTCCCTCCCATGCTTTCCCTCATTCCATTTCTCTCACCTCTCTCTTTACCGACCCTCCTTCTCCCGTTCATCAATCCCTCCTTCCATTCCTCCATCTCTCCCATACCGTGCCCTGACACCAAAAGGAAGGATTGAGAAAGGGATGGGTGGATGTGGGAGAGGAAAGATTTATGGGAAAGAAGAGTGAGACACTGAAAGAGTGTTGAAGAAATCGAGGAGAGAAAGAGACCAGAAAATTATATGATGACCAGAGTTAGACAAAGCAGATGAATAAGTGAAAAGATGGATGGATGGATGGACAGACAAGCCAAGGACTGGGCTGGACTGATCCAGACTCGACTTGATTGGCCACAAATGGCCCATCTTGTCTTTATCACACAGACCATCACTTCACTTTCAGACATTAGAGATCTCTCTCTCTCGCTCTCTCTCTCGCTCTCTCCGTCTTTCGCTAACTACATGTAGCTTCTCAGTCATGGACATTCTCTGCGAGCGTGCTAGCGTTCCCTGCCAGCGCTCCCAGCTAGCGCTCCCTGCTAGCGCTCCCTCCATGTGTCTGGCGTCCTTGTTTAGCTGTCTAAGCTGGCCTACGCACCAGCGATGCCTGTCGCTAGCCACACACAGTACTGCACCCACGCCATTAGTATTCATAGCTAGCCTGCTAGCCTTCAACGCTCTGTCATGTAGCTGTAGCTAGCTTTGTGTAATTTTGAAAACAGTGGCATTTTCAGCTAGCCTGCTAGCCATCTCCTGCCTTCTTACTGTTGCTAGCTAGTGACATGATGCTTGTTTAGTCCTGCTCTTATCTCAGCCTCTCCAGGGCTCATGCTCCTGGCTGGCCCCGACACCCCCGGAGGGAGGGAGGGACAGAGAGAGGGAGGGAGGGAGAGAGGGAGAGAGAGAGGGAGGGACAGACAGAGAGAGGGAGGGAGGGAGGGACAGAGAGGGAGAGAGGGACAGAGGGAGGGAGGGACAGAGAGAGGGAGGGAGGGACTGTGAGAGAGGGACTGAGAGAGAGGGGGAGAGGGACTGTGAGAGAGGGACTGAGAGAGAGGGGGGGGAGAGGGGGGGGAGGGAGGGAGGGAGGGAGGGAGGGAGGGAGGGAGAGACAATTTTGGGATACCATTGGCACATTGGCAGACCTCCACAGTCAGGACACAATCATCCCTCATTATATTGACAATGGATTCCCACTTTTTATTTTATTTTTAATTGTTTCTGTTTGTCTTATGTTGTGTGTGGTATGTTAACTGGTTATTTCAGCACACACTCTGTGCCGTACAGTGTGGTTATGTGCCAGACTCTTGTGTTTTTCTTGTTTGTCTGATTCTCACTGCCGTATATCTCTTTGTTTCTCTCTCTCTCTCTCTCTCAGAGTGTTTTCACCGTGATGATGGGTCCGTTCACCTTCTTCAACGCTCAGAAGACCAAGTATCTCCAGATCCTCACCTCCCTCATGCGCTGGATAGGTAACGCACCTCCGCTCTCCTCCTCCCTCCTCTCCCCCATATCTATCTGTATCTATCTCATCCTCCTCTCCCTCTCTCGCTCCTCTCACTCTGTCTCTCCCTACCTCCCTCTCACTCTCTCACTCTCTCCCTCTCTCGCTCCTCTCACTCTGTCTCTCCCTACCTTTCTCCTCCTCTCCCTCTCTCGCTCCTGTCACTCTGTCTCTCCTCTCTGTCTCTCCTCTCACTCTCTCTCCCTCTCCCTCTCTCGCTCCTCTCACTCTGTCTCTCCCTACCTCTCTCTCGCTCCTCTCACTCTGTCTCTCCCTACCTCTCTCTCTCTCCTCTCACTCTGTCTCTCCCTACCTCTCTCTCTCTCCTCTCACTCTGTCTCTCCCTACCTCTCTCTCTCTCCTCTCACTCTGTCTCTCCCTACCTCTCTCTCTCTCCCTCTCTCCTCCCATCCATCAGGAGGACATGGCTGACTGTGTCCCAGTCCTGATTGGACCGTCACTCACGGTCTCACACACCAGAATAAACCATCTGTCCTGGCCCACCGCTAACATCACAACACCCTGAATCACCACACACACACAAACACACACAGGCCCATACACACACAGACCCATACACACACACAGGCCCATACACACACACAAGTCTACACGGCTGTCATAATCAACCGCACACACACACATGAACATAAAAACAGACTGTCCAGTTTCTGGCCATCCACAAAGCATTGTGGGATGTGTAGTCTGGCCCTGGTCCACCCTCTTCCTCCCTGAGGTCTGTCTTTGATTGATTAGCCATGTCTGCTGGCCAGACCTCACAACTGCACTGGATAATGATCCAAAATGGCTACTGTGGCAAGTCTTTCCTGCCAGCTCTGCTTCCCTGATCCATTCATAAAAGTGGACTGCCTTCTTAACACACACACACACACACAGACACACACACACACAGACACACACACACACACAAACACATACACACACACACACACACAGACACAGGCACACATGGCTTTCCACAGTGTGTATAGCTGTGTGATGAATCACACCCAAATGACTCATTTCAGCACCTGTTTGGGCATCAGTGCCCAGCTGTATTGAAAGCGTTTATTTGATTTAGCCGCGAGTCGCGCTACGTCTCTGTCCATGAATTGTTCAGCGTGTTCATCCTGGGAGAGCTCTCCTCAAGGCTAACGGATGCTAGCGCGGCTAGCCAGCCTGTCTGCAGGAGGGATACCAGAGCTGTTTGTCCATTAAGGTGTGATGTGGGGTTATTTGAATGAGCCTTGTCCCGATCATTCCTGGAAGGCATGTCATCCCTCGGGCGCCATGGTGATGTGCTGGAGCTGTTGTTCCCTCCGACAAATTACCGCCGACTAACGACTGTTTACACCATGGAGACGCTCATCTGGGTGTGATTGGTTCACATGCGTGTGTGTGTCATTGTGTGTGTGTGTGTGTGTGTGTGCGGCCTTGCACACCCACCTCATCCCGCCTCATTAGCACGCTGTATACCCAGGAAGAGGGCAGTTTAGTAACAGGTATGTGCTCTCCGCTCTGCCCTGATTAGCAGAGCATGTGTCTGAATCATCCAGCTCCACGTAAGATGCTGCATGGCCTGCTTCCATACTGCCTCAGATCAAATCAAATCAAATCAAATCAAATTTATTTGTATAGCCCTTTTTACACGCAAGCATGTCACAGAGGGCTTCACATGCGCCCATAGAACTGCCCCTCAACCAACCTAAACCCTCAAGGAAGACAAGGAAAAACTCCCAGAAAAACTCCCACCGGGAGAAAAAATGGAAGAAACCTTGGGAGGAGCAATTCAGAGAGGGATCCCCTCCTCCAGAGACGGTTGGTAAGAGAGAGGAGCAGAACACAAGCTAAACATAGTCATACAGTGTCAATGGGTTTTGAAACACCAAAATCCATTGTTCGGCTTTATAGACGTTGGATGGGACCGGGAAACTCGCTGTTGGCCGTCATGGAGACTGGATTCCGGGTGACGACCTGGTTCAGCGTTGGCAGACCGACGACCAAGCAGGTCCTGACAGCTCAAACCCCCCACACCACAGGGAATGTGTGGGGGGGGGACAGAGAGGAGAGCAGGGATTAGAGAATGCCAGGAGCAGCTAACAGTTACAGTCAAAATAGAATGAGATCCCCACCGGTCAAGTGTGGACTAGTGCAGCAATTTAACAGAGCAAAAAGGGTATTTGATGCAGCCCCACACACCAAAACAACGACAGCCCCCCTCAGTTGGAACATGAAATCTGTTCCAGGGGAAAGAACTCTAAAGTAGGTTATACTTATACGAATAAGGATGAAAACAGCCAGTCCCCCGTTGTCTCCAACTAGTAATAAAAACTATAACAGTAACAATATACAGCAACGGAACTATAATAATAATAATACTAACAATATACAGTAACAGGTTTACTTTATTTGTAACATCTAGCTGGGCAATGTGAACATAAGCTATAATTAAAATTTAAAAGTTACATGTGATACACACATAGGCAAGCACACATCCCAGGTTTACATAGAAAGTACACACATACTTCCCTTTAACAATCATAGAATTGACTAAACAAGAACGTTTTTAATCTAGTTTTAAATGTCGAGACAGTATCAGCTTCCTTAATTGAGATGGGTAATTTGTTCCAAAGAAGAGGTGCTCTATATGAGAACGCCCTACCTCCAGCAGTTTTTTTCTTAACTTTGGGTATTACCAGATAGCCGGCATTTTGAGATCTTAGAGACCTTGCGGGGCAATAGGGTGCAAGGAGACCGGAGAGGTACAGCATGCCTCAGCATGTTCAAACATCGTCATTACCATAACAACACACCTGTGTTAATATTCATAAGGCAGCAGCCAACCAAGGGGCAAGGAGAGAGATTCCTAGATTAACACCGCCCTCTCTGAGGGTTGAGTGGCGCATTTTAATGACACAACCTTCCCTGACCTTGCAGTGGAGGTTGAAGTTGTTCGTATTTTCAGTCTCGGTCTCTCTCTCTCTCGCTCTCTCTCTCGCTCTCTTTCTCTCTCTGTCTCTCGCTCTCTCTGTCTATCTCTCTGTCTGTCTGTCTCTCTCTTTCTCTATCTCACCCTCTTTCTCTCTCCCTATCTCTTTCTCATTCTGTTTTTCTCCCTCCTTCTCTATCTCTGCTTTATTCTCTCACTTTCTCTCCCTCTCTTTCTCTGATTTTCTCTCTCTTTCTTTCTGTCTCTCTCTTCTTCATTGCAGTTGAGTTTATTGGTATTCAGGTTATCTAGTCAGACAGATAATAATTTCAATATTCTGCGACATCCTTCGATGCATCCAAAGGCAGAGTATCTGTGCATGATTTTAATGGAGGATGCGTTCAGCTAGTGTGCAGGTCCAGTCCACTGGTTTACTGATGTTGTCAGTTCTCCTGTTTGTCAGGAGTTTATATCTTGTCTCTTCCTCCTCCTGTCTTTACAGGAAAGAGGGAATACAAATAGCAGAGGGTATAAATATTCATTTCTAGTCTTTGACCATCTCCTTTCAGACAAAGCCCTGTGAGCATACAGAATAACAGATGAATTGTGTCGTAGATATGTTATAAAACGTGTTTGACATTTTGTTATTTGTGACTGTTGGTACTGGTGTGACTGATGAAGATACGCATGATCTTGTGATAGGTTATTGCAACTTCTCATCATCCAATCACAGTTCCTCTTTATCCATCACCCCTGACCTGTCTAGCAACAGGACTGATGAATGATGCTTCTACACCTCTTTGTCACCTCCTTCCATCCCCCCTTCCTTCCATCCTCCCCTTTTTTCCTACTTTCCATCCCTTCATCACCCCTTCCTTCCATTTATCTTCTTCCCTCCCTCCATCTCACCCTCCTTCCATCTCACCCCTCCCTCCTTCTTTCTCTTCCTCTGTCGGGCTCCCTTTATCCTTCCATCGTTCCACCCCTCTTCCAACTCCTCCCTCTGGACGGGGAGTATAAGAGGGTCAAGAGTATCAGGGTCTTCGTGTGTGTGTGTGTGTGCCTGTGTGTGTGTGTTTGTGCGTTAGCAAGCCTGGCTCCCTGGTCCCAGCCTAGCGTCTATGCCTGTCTGTGATGTGTGTGTGTGTGTGTGTGTGTTCAGTTAACCAGTATTAATCACCCCCTCCTCTCCTCCGATTAGCCCCTGAATGGATTGATAGATAAGGATGGAATGAGGGATGGAGTGAGCAATGAAAGGATAGGTAAGGATGGAATGAGGGATGGGTGGATTGAGAGCTGAGGACGGAATGAGGGATGGATAAGGTGAGTATACGGAGGAATGGAAGTGGGAGAGGCTGATAGGGAAAAGGGGGTAGGGAGAAAGAGAGAGGTGTGAAGGAGGGAGGGAGGGAAGGAGGGAGGGAGGGAGAGAGAGAGAGGGGGAGAGAGGGAGGGAGGTGTGGAGTGGAGTGCTAGGGTCAAATGAGCCAAATCCATTGTTTTCTCATTCACATTACAGAGGAAATGACATCATGGATGGCTGGCCACAGTCGTGGTGGTCAGTTTATCGACAAAGCACTGGTGGTGTCAAGGGAGGGATGGAGAGGGGGAGACTGAGGGAGAGCAAGTGAGAGAGAGAGTGAGAGAGAGAGAGAGAGAGGGGGAAAGGGTGAGAGGGGGAGAGCAAGTGAGAGAGTGAGAGAGTGAGAGAGTGAGAGAGTGAGAGAGTGAGAGAGGGGGAAAGGGGAGGGGGGAGGGGGGGGGGGGGGGGGGGGGGGAGCGATGTAGATGAAGAGGAAAATCAACATTGTTAGAAGGACCTCGTGCTCTCATTATTCTGGTCCCCTCTCCCTCTCTCTGTCTCTCTCTCTGCTGAGTATTGTGAGGTTCTAATGAACTTCACAGCTCACAACCTCAGCACGAAAATTACATTGAAGGAAAAACTAAGTATTGAAGGGCGTAGCTCGTTCCTATGGTTACGCCAACTGAGCAGTGCTCATAGTTTCACCAGGGAGATGTGGGGGGTTGGGGGGGGTGTAACTTTGACATGTTTAACCCTCAACCCCCCCCCCCCCACACACACACACACACACACACAAACATCCTCCCCGCCCCCCTTCAAGAACCACAGTCACACGAGGTGTTCTGGAAGGAGTGTGTGAGTGTAGTTGCCGTGGGAGACCAGGGTTGGAGACCATCAGTCCCCTCCTCTGATACCTCCCCGCCCCTCCCCTCTGTCATGCTGCTAGTCCCCTCCTCTGATACCTCCCCGCCCCTCCCCTCTGTCATGCTGCTAGTCCCCTCCTCTGATACCTCCCCGCCCCTCCCCTCTGTCACGCTGCTAGTCCCCTCCTCTGATACCTCCCCGCCCCTCCCCTCTGTCACGCTGCTAGTCCCCTCCTCTGATACCTCCCCGCCCCTCCCCTCTGTCACGCTGCTAGTCCCCTCCTCTGATACCTCCCCGCCCCTCCCCTCTGTCATGCTGCTAGTCCTGAGTGTTGCTTGCTTTAATGAGGGCTGTGATCTCTGCTCATTCAGATTACAGGGTGATTAGGAGGGTGTGTGTTGTTGTAGACCTCAGGATCAATCACAGATCCATACCTCCTAACTGGGGCCTTTAATCATGACTGCCCTCTCCTGTCTACATTCATCCGGCTTCTCCCCTTCTCCCCTCCCCCTCTGAGTGAACTATCCCAGTGATGTCAGAGGTCTAAACAGCACTGGAACATTTGACCTTCTCTACAGTCATCATACACTCAGGAAGGCTTTCTGTCTTCCCTCCTAGATCAACACTGGGGAGATGGACATCTATGGTCGCTATGGCAGCGGGATCTGTAGCCGTCTGACTTGGCCTCAGTTCATTCAGCCATGTTTGTGTGTGTGTGCACTTTCCAGAGTGCAAATGTGTGTTTGTTTAAAACAGGATGGGGATGTTAGAGCTAGAAGTTGAGCCTTTCAAAAGCAACTGTAAGGACAGTACTGATCCCAAGCTGCCAGCCTGTTCCAAAGAGAGGGAGAGGGGGAGGGGGAGGGAGAGGGGGAGGGGGGGGGGAGAGGGAGGGGGACACAGAGAGAGACATGGAGATGAACAACAGAGAGAAATACAGAGATGAATGGCAAGGCTAGCTGATCCTCGTCGACAGCATGCTCGCATCCCGGCTTGGTGCAGAACACAAGCTCTGCTCAAGGTTAAGCATCTGTACGCTCCACCCCTGCCAGGCACCCCATCCTGTAAGACGCTCTTAATTAAACGCCCCCTGCCCACATTTCTTCCTGTCCAGGCTGCTGTAGCCAGTGCCAGGCAACGCTCTCCCTGTCAGCCCTGACACCGCCCAGGGACGGGTCACATCCACCGGATGGAGAGACAGAGAAAGACGAAGAAGAAAGGGAAGGGAGAGAGGCAGAAGGAGAGATGGGGGGAGGAAGAGAGAATGGGACAGAAGGTTAGCTGTGATGGGTCTTTCACACATAAGGAACAGATGTACTCACGGGGAGAGAGAGAAGGAGAAAAGGAGTGAGAGTAGGAGAGAGAGAAGGAGAGAGAGGAGGAAAGAGAGAGGAGAAATAGAGAAGGAGAGAGAGGAGAGAGAGATAGGAGGAGAGAGAGAGGAAGAGAGAGAGAAGGGGCCGTGTGAAAAGGAGAGCAGGAAGCACAGCAAGATAGAAAGATGGAGAGAATAAGAAAAAGACAGAGAGAATGAGTAAAGACGTCCATGTTGTGTTGAGCGTTCAGGACAGTGTGGTCTCCATGGACCATGATACTGGATGCAGTGTTGACAGCATCACTCTCTGTGATAGGACGGTGGGGACAGGAAAGTCTGTCAGGATTGGCCCATCCACCTGTGGTGAGAAGAATCCGTTGTCTAATTGGCTGCTATCTGGTAAGGATAAGCCAAGGGTCAGGGTCGACTTTACTTTGTCACACACACTTACTTTGTTTTAGATGTGGGATGTGTGTGTGTGGTATGTTTGTGCGTGGGATGTGTGTGTCTTTGAGACAGAAAACGAGTGTGTGTGTGTGTGGTGCTTGATGCATTGCGCTGGCATGAGGCATGATTCCTCTATCTTAAGTCAATGATGACATGGGAAATGTGCCAAATATCCATTATAAAGTATAGTCCTCAACAGGTGCTGGTGAGAATGTGTGTGTATATGAATGTGTGTGTGTGTGTGTGAATGTGTGAGTGTGTATTTGAATGTGTGTGTATATGAATGTGTGTGTGTGTGTGTGTGTGAATGTTTGTGTCTCCCCAACATTAAAGAAGCCCGTGATTAATTGATCATCAGCTGGCCTTCTGTAGAGAACCCATTCATTCTGCCCCACGACTCCTCTCCTCTCTTTTAGTTACACTGTAGTGTGTGTGTGATGTAAGGGAGGGAGAACTGTGACTAAAGTGGTGGAGGGAGGGAGGGAAGAGGAGACAATGGAGATTAGGGAGGAGAGGAGATGAGAGAAGGATGGAGAGAGGAGAGGAGGGGAGGATAGAGAGGAGAGAGGGGAGGATGGAGAGGAGGAGAGGAAAGGAGAGGGAAGAGAGGGGAGGATGGAGAGGAAGGGAGAGGAGGTAGGAAGGGAGAGGGGAGGATGGAGAGGGGAGGATGGAGAGGAGGGGAGAGGGAGGAGAGGAGAGGATGGAGAGGAGAGGATGGAGAGGGGACTCGGGAGGATGGAGAGGGGAGGATGGAGAGGAGGGCTCAAATCCTTTAACAGGCCTTCCAGTCACACTCTCTCTAACCAAACACACACACAACCACCCATACTCAGCCCAGTCGATAGAGACAGCCTCATTGCCACCAGTAGATGGTGGAGACCTGGAACTGGGTTGCAGTTTTAGTATTGCACTCTGTGACTAAAAGGGAGTGTCAAACTGCAGCAAACATTAGCATAGCATAGTGGACCGTAGCGTGCATGATTGTAGCGTAGCGTAGCAATCGGAAGCATTAGCATGCCAGACTTTAGTGTAGCATACCTAACGGATAATTTATTGGCCTTTTCTACTCCTACTGTAGCTGTTGAGTGTGTGTGGGTGTTTCTGGGTCAGGCAGTAGGAAGGGAGGGCCTGTTAAGTGGTCTGTGTCTTCATGGTCCTAATGCCCTCTGCTGTCCTAGTGTGAGTACACTACCCAGTATCTATGGAACCCATGTTCCACTCTGCATTGAGATATGCTTGTTTTGATAATTAATTTCCTCTCCCCCTCTCTCTCTCTCTCCCTTTCCCTCCCCCCTCTCTCTCTCTCTCTCTCTCTCTCTCTCTCTCTCTCTCTCTCTCCCTCTCTTTCTCTCCCTTTCCCTCTCCCTCCCCTCTCTCTCTCTCTCTCTCTCTCTCTCTCTCTCTCTCTCTCTCTCTCTCTCTCTCTCTCTCACTCTCTCTCTCCTCCTCTCTGTTTTTCCCTTCCTTCCCTCCCTGTTCTTCTCCCTCTCACCTCCGCCTTCTCCTCATCTTCTCCCTCCTCACCTCCTCCTGTTTCTCTCTTCCCCCTACTTTTAACCTTCCACCTCCTCCACCCTCGCTCTCCACCTCCCTTTCCTCCACCCTCACCTCCTCTCTTCCTCCAGCGTTCACCATGATGATCATCCTGGCTCTGATCCGCATCGCTGGAGGCCGTGGTGAAGGACGGCCCCCAGTCGCCCAGCTCTCCGGTGTCCCCAACCTGTTTGGGGTGTGCGTCTACTCCTTCATGTGCCAGCACTCTCTCCCCTCGCTGGTCACGCCCATCTCTGACAAGACGCGCGTGGGCGCCCTGGTGGTGACGGACTACATCCTCATCCTGGCCTTCTACTCCCTCCTCTCCTTCACCGCCATCTTCTGCTTCGACTCCTCGCTCCTCCACGACATGTACACGCTCAACTTCACCGACAACTGCGACGTGCTGAACGTCCCGGCGCTGCGCTATTTCCTGGGGCTGTTCCCTGTCTTCACCATCAGCACCAACTTCCCCATCATCGCCGTGACGCTGCGCAACAACTGGAAGACGCTGTTTCACCGCGACGGCGGGACCTATCCCTGGGTGGTGGACCGCCTGGTGTTCCCCCTCATTACGCTGGTGCCCCCGGTCATCGTGGCGTTCTGCACCCACAACCTGGAGTCCCTGGTGGGCATCACGGGCGCCTACGCCGGCACGGGGATCCAGTACGTGATCCCGGCGCTGCTTGTGTTCTTCAGCCGGAGGCATCTGGAGCCGGTGGTGGGCAGGGAGGCGGTGAACAAGCACCGGTCGCCCTTCAGACACGCCTTCTGGGTGTGGTTCGTGGTCGTCTGGGCAGCCTTCTGCCTCATGTTTGTCACGGCTAACATCATACTGACGGATACGAAGAAGTAGAGGAGGGAAATAGGGAAGACTCAGTGACTGTGTGTCTCTACGTCTCTCTACGTCTCTCTCTCTCTCTGTGTCTCTCTCTCTCTGTGTCTCTCTTTATGTCTCCCTCTCTATGTCTCTCTCTCCCTCCCTCTGTCTGTCTCTCCTCATCTCTGTGTTCCTGAGGCGTTGCAGACAAGGAGGTGTGCCTTTATAAAACTTGACTCTTGTAGCATGTTTCAAGGACATCTTTGTTATTGTGATCAGCTCTGCTCAATCAAACGTGTTGAAAGGGACCAAACACATACTGAAGCATGTGTTTCCGGGGAAACGGGACAGCGACAGTGCTTTAGGGTCATGTGACTAGGTGCCGGGGTCAGGTGATTGGAGCGTCACAGCTCTAAACTGAACAGCTCACTGGGAAAAGGTCGACTCAAAGACTGTACCATGCTCGTCTCTTTAGCTTTCTCCTATACCAAATGTCTCATTTAAATACCAAATTCAGAATTTAGGGAGGTAGAGAAAGGAGGAGGAATGGAGAGAGGAGAAGAGCTGTCAAGTGTTTTTCAAGACACTCAGATCACCCATGTTAATCTACATCTCTGTACGCTAGAACAATTGAACAAATTGCGGAAAAATGTTCTCCTGTTTTATTGCAAATAACAAAGTCAACCAAATCATCTATCACCTTCCAGCTATGTTCCACAGTGCTATTAGCTATTAGCATGATATGTTCCATATCATGGCTATTAGCTAACAACGCTAACGCTTTAGCAACCAAGCCATGTTAAACGTGTCCCCGTTAGCAGAAAGCTAGCAAGCTAGCAACAGCGCCGTGTTGAACCCGAGTCTAACAACAGCTGGCTGTTAGCAAGCTGACAAAAAAAGCTGTGTTAAACCCTGAGTGTAACACTTATCTGGCTGCTAGCAGGCTAGCCACAGAGCCATATTGCACCTAGTGTTAATAGTTATCTGGCTGCTAGCAGGCCTCCCCAGCCCAGCCTCCATGCAGGGAGAAGATGAGATTAAGACTGAGACGCAGTGGACTGATTGGTCATCCTGCTTGTTGAAAGAGTTATTATAGCAGTGGCCCACAGCTTCAGCCGGCCTGGTTATTCGATTTAACGAGGAGGCAGGAGGTGATTAGAGCTTCCTCTCCTTGCCTCTCCTCCCCACGTCCCTTCCTGCGTTCTCCTCATCAGCTGTGATTTCTCCTCCTGTTCTCTTCCAGTTCTCCTCTGTTCCACCGTATCAGTTATATATATATCCAGGGGTTCCACGTGTCTCGCTGTCCCGTCAGTGTTCCGTGTTCTAGAACCGTCTACTGGCTGCTGGTACACCGAGGATGCCAGTTTTCTGTGACGGGCATATGGGGTTGGAAAAAGGGATGGAAAAAAACAAACATAACGTTTGCGTTATATTTCGCTACATTGCACAACTTTGCACACAGTTGCCTTAGGTTGTACCGTAACATTTGGTGTGTTCAGTGCTTCTTCGCGGCAAATGCCGTAATATTGAGATGTTTCTACGTGTTCTGATGATTTAAAAAATAATTGTATTGTGGTTGAGTTTTTGATTCTGTTCTGAGCTTGTGGTTATTGTGTGTGGAGAATGACACAGCCCACAGGCATTACTAGTGAG